>NC_133666.1:333136819-333216467 GCF_037893015.1 Macrotis lagotis
TGTTGTGATGTACAAAGTGGTAGAATTAAAGGTATTTGGAGAGGGTAGTCACAGTTGAGAATATAATTAGCTGTATTAAATGTAGCAAATAGTCTGAGAACAATTACGATAGAGAAAAGACCACCAGATTTGACAAATTCTTTTTTATTTTTATTTTTGTTTTTTACAAGGAATTGAGGTTAAGTGCCTTGCCCAAGTCACACAGCTTGGTAATTATCAAGTGTCTCAGACTAGATTTGAACTTAGGTCTCCCTGACCCCAGGGCTAGGTGCCCTAGACAATTATTTCCTGGTAACTTCAGAGAGAATAGTTTCAATTCCTTTTGAGACTGGAAGTCAGATTGCACAGAATTTCAGTGTATAATAAGAGTCTCAGTAGAGGCGATGTTTGTAGAAAACTTTTTTTAAAGACTTTGAGAGAGGAAGGAGTGATGTAGAAAATAACTGGAGAGAATAATAGAGTCTAGTGAAACTTTTTAAAAGATGAATGAAAAATTTGAGCCTATTTTAAGACAGTAGGGAAGAAGTCAGTTAATCGGCAAGGTTAGAGAAAAAATTAATTGGTGAAGGAGTTTAAAGATTTGGGAGAAAGGGATTGGTTGAAAATTCAATATTCTGAAAAAGACATCAGAGAATGGAATCAAGTACATTTTTAATGGGATTAATTTTACCAAGGAATAATCTCTTTTTTTTAGGGATGGGGAAAATCAGAGTGTGGGACGATGTCAAAAGTTTTGAGATATAAAGAAAATGATGAGAGAGCTAATATAGAATGACTTTACTTTTTTAATAAGCAAAGGTCATGAATGAGAGAGAGGGAAGAGGAGTAGTTTTGGGATCTTAGGCAGGGGGGGAGAAGGTAAGGGAAGTTTCCATGGGGAATGAAATATTTAGTGAGGGCCCAATTGAGTAGTATAACATGAATTTGGGGAGTTTCCAAGTAAGTATGGTTGTTGTTCTTTCTCCTTTACAATTTGTTTGACAAATTGAGTAGGAGCAAAGGAAACAAATGGTGTGAGTAATTCAGATTTGAGGTTTAGCAAGAGAAGAGTAGCAATAGGACAAGAGAGTTATAGAATGCTTTCCAATTATGGCTGAATATTTTCTTCAATTCATTATCCTATCATATATAATCCCATTTTGTTATATTATGCTGCATTCACATGCCTACCTCATCACAATTATTGAATTAGTCAAGATACAGTGAGGCTATTTCAAACCTTATATTCTCCCTTCAAGCTCCCCACACCACTTCCTATCATCTCATATGAAGAAATTGAATTTGTCTGATGATAAAAAGTCTTTTAATTTAAACAATAATAGCATTATTAACTAGTTCTGTGCATTTGAAAACTGCCTTGTAGTAGAAATTTTAATTGAGAAACACAGATCATGTTTCCACACTAAAGATGTTGAAGTTTATACTCAAATTCACTATATTCAATTTACCATTAATTTCTTTCTGAGTGTTCATGAACATTTTCTTCTCCTCTTCAGTATCACAGGAAGAAGTAGTCATCCTTCTTGCCTAGGCAAATGTTTCTACTTCTACCCTTAATCATACCCTCTTTCAGTTCCTCCTTTACCTTGCTACATCAATGAATCTTCATTCTCCTCACCTTTACTGGACCTTCCCCTTGGCCTACAATCTTGCTCAGATCTTTCCTAACTCTAAAACAAAACAGAAAAAAGGGGTAAAAAAAACCTTATAAAACCAAAAACTACTAAAAATAATTTCCATTCACTACCTCTAATTCTTTACCACACAAATTTGTAATTAGGGTAGACATTTGAGGCGTTATCCCACTAATACAATTCAAAGAAGTGTTGTAAACATTTTCAGTTCTTCAATAACAAAAATAACTGAGCTTAGCATTCAGCTAACAACAATAGTTAGTTAAAATAGGTGTCTACCAGATGATAGCATCCTCCTTCCTAGTGGCTGCATCCCCGATAAGATTGACTGAGTATATTTATTGTGACCTTGCAATGAACTGAAATGTCTTGGCATCTCTTTCATCTGAATTGCTGACTTGTTTCATTTTGCTTGTCCTGGACCCAAAAGCTTCTAGTTATGACTCTGCTATCACCTAATTTCCTTTCTTTTAAATTCTTCGTCTTTGTGATCTGACCTCAGTATCTACTATTCCTTGGAAATTGTTCTGAGGTCAAAAATGATTTTTTTGGCCACCAAATCCAAGATACATAGAGCTGATTGGGTAATTCAGAATCCTGTTGAGTAAAGTTAGCTGGGCTTATCTGTCTCGACCAGAGAACCAACCTGAGAAGCTTTGCAGTTTTCTAGCTTAAATACACTGGTTGTCACTAAAATAACACTTTCACCTATCAGTACAATGGTGAGGAATAGAAAGGAAGAATATTATACATAAGTGGTTTCATGTGAGGTTTAATATTCCTGAAAAGATCAAGGCCTGTAAACCAGAATAGTAAATTAGTACAAGCACAAGTTTTTATGTGCCTTCTTTTTACGTTTCTCTATAAGGTTGTGTGCACTCTCCTATACAGTTACTATGTATATTGGGGACACAACATTATCTAAGTTTATATGTTCCCTGTTATACTTTGATTTTTCTGAATTTGCTTTACATTAAGTAACTGTGAAGTTATTATTATTCTTGCTTTTGCCTCATTAAATATTTGTTTTACATTTGGGTTAAAGGTTTTTTTTTTTGGTAAATGGGAAGTATATAAGTGGGAACTCAAGAGGTAAATGTCAGTAGTTGAATTGAATCTTTTCTGCTGCAGCAAAGTTGCTGCTAGGACCCTGAGAGAATTTGAATTCTAACCACATGGTTGAGGTCCAATTCTGAGAATTCCAGACTTGCTGTAGTGAAAGCAAGTTGTGGCAAATAAACTAGTCTGTAAAGAGAGGAAGTGGCCAACACACACATACACATGCACACACACACACACACACACAAACACACACATATATTCAGTTACTTGTATACACACATATACATAATATACACCTAAACATATATACATGTGAATAAACACTTATGTAAATAAATAATGTGTACATATTCATAAGCAATTCAATGTATCTGGTTTATATTCAGCTGTCTGACAAACTGGTATTTACTCTTGCCTTTGTAAATGTCTACATGCCTAAGAAAATATTTGCCTCACCTTTAGCAAATTTCCTGGTCTTAATGCTTTCGACACCTTTAACTCCTTACCTGGATGTTCTTCAGATTCACCTAGCCACCTCAAGGGTGGGCAGAATATACAGTAAATGTGGAGAAAAAGAAGTTGGCCCAAGAAAAGAAACATTCCTGACTAATAAGAAGCAACTTGTGTGTATTCCTAATAACAAAAAATCCTTTGAACATCTTCCAGCACTGCAAGTATATGGAGGAATGAATCCAGCTCTGAGGAGTATTATTATTTCCAGTCTTCCTCCTTAACTCTGTTTTATTGCATCTGGATGCATAAGGCCCATGGTCTTACAGTAGGGGGAGGGGTAACTGATTTTGGAAAATTTTATATATAGAATTGCAAGTGGAAAAAATGACTACTTGAGATTAAATACTTAACATTATCCTAACAATGTATTAAATCAATAGAAGATTCTTAGTTTTAGAGCTGGAAGTAAACTAATACGTGATACAGTTCAAAGCCTTCATCAGGTTAATGAAAAAATAAGTTCACAGAGGGAAAGTGAGCTGTCCAGGTATAGACAAGTATTATAATAGTAGAGTTCAGATTTGGCCCAATCCTCTGGGTATAACCATTTTATCACAAATTTTAACCCCAGTTTAAAAGTTTATGTAGCATAATAAAAATATTAAGATGTAGAACAATAAAATGGAAAAATAACTGCCCTGGAAATTAGGAGACCCAAGTCTGAGTTTTGGCCCAGTTATTCAATCAGAAACTATATTGAGCTCTACTCTCTCCTGAGCTTTAATTTCATATCATCAATTGACATTTGTAGCTATGTGTTATGGTGCCATGTTGAACTTATCATGTCAAAAGTAGGTTTATATTTTTCTCAAAATCCATTCCTTTTCCTATCTACCCTATCTACATTGAGAATATAACTAGTTTTCTAGGTACTAATGTTCATTATCTAAGAATTAAACTCAATTCCTCCCTCTCTCTACCCTCTCCCCTACCCTTCCCCATCCCTTTACCCAATTATTTGATGCATTTTCAACCATTATCACATCCATCCTCTAGTCTCTATTCACTTAGCCATCACTCAAAGTCAAGACTTTGTCACTTCTCACCTAGACTGTTGCAATAGCTTCTCAATTAAGTATTCTTCAATATTTTAAACATTCTCAATCTCTTTTGTCTCTCAGTGTAAAATACACACTCCTATATTTGATATTAAAACACTTTCTGGGGCAGCTAGGTGCTGTAGTGGATAAAGCACTGGCCTTGGAGTCAGGAGTACCTGGGTTCAAATCCAGTCTCAGACACTTAATTACCTAGCTGTGTGGCCTTGGGCAAGCCACTTAACCCTATTTGCCTTGCAAAAACCTAAAAAAAACAAAACAAAAAACATTTTACAATCTAATTCCTATATAACTTTCTAAAAATATTACACATTAAATTCATTTCACAAGCTATGGCCTGGCTCTATCATAAATGGCCTATTTCCTGATCCTCACATGGATTATTAAATCTATAATCTCAAGGCCTTTGCTCTACACTTGGAATGCTTTCCTTTCTCATCCCCACCTCTTGGTATCTCAAATTTCCTTCAAATATCAGATCAAGCACAATTGTTTTTATGAGGCCTTTTCTGATCCCAGGATTAGATGCCATCTTATCACTTCCTCTGCCCTCCTGCCAATTATCTCAGGATTGCTTTATGTATATTTTGTACTCCTATCCTAGACAATGTAAGCTTTTTGAAAACAGAAATTGCTTCACATTTATCTTTATATACTTAGTGCTTTGTTTATTGAGAAAAAAGACCTCACTTTCTTCATTTTGTAAAATAATATATTTATATTACTTTCATTTCAGTTATTTCTATTTTTAAAAGTCTGCAACAGATATTGAACTGTGATAAATATTTATCCTTCTTGAGATTATTAGAATGCTTAAAATGTGAGAAAGACAATTATTTAAAATCGTTTAATAATACCTCCCCAAAGTAAGTAAATTAAAGAAAAAAACAGAACATGGTTTTTGGTGTTTAGGAACTTATTCAGGTATCTTTTTTTCTATCTTTTAAAAAATTATTTTCATTTAATTGGTAGTCTTGTAAGGATAAAAGATACTTATTGGTATTTATAGCTCCTTTGGTACCTTTTATCTACTTGTTTTTAAAAAATCTTTGTCTATGAAAGCCCAAATGTACACTAAAAACAAAGGGGAAGAGAGCACTATTTTCCTTATCAAAGAACATTTTGCTTAACTGAAGTATTAATGAAAACAATATTTTAAATAGTTTTCTTTCCTATCTTTTTTAAAAATAAAATTTGTTTAAATTTGCTTACATACAAATTTACAGAAGCAGATTTAATACATAAAGAGAAATACACAGGTATCTTGTTAATCTGAAAGTACTATTTGCTTTAGAATAGTATGACTTTCATAAAATTATAAACAGACTTTTGAAATTGTTAATTCATTTTCCTTTTCCAAATTACATTTTTTTACTGAAATTTTATATTATTTTTCTAATTACATGAAAGATAGTTTTTCAGCATTCATCCATTTGTAAATTTATGAGTTTCACATTTTTCTACCACCCTCCCTTCCTTCTCCCCTTCCCACAGCAGTGAATAGTCTGGTAAAAGTTGTACACATACAATCATGTTTAACTTATTTCTATATTAGTCATGTTGCAAAAGAGGAATGAGAATTAAAGAGAAAGAAAAAAAGAACATGAAAATGAAAGGAAAAACATGAAAGATGCTTTTAAAAACTGAATATAACATGTTTTCCTTTGCATTCAGATCCCATGGTTCTTTCTCTGGATGTGAATGACCTTGCCCAAAGTAGGTCTCTCAGGATTGTCTTTGACCTCTGAATTGCTGAGAGGGGCTGCATTTATCATAGGTGATCATTTTATAATGTTATTATTAATCTGTAAAATGTTCTCAGTTCTGTTCACTTCACTTGGCATTACTTCATGTAATTTTTTTCCATGGTTCTCCAAATTCTGGCTGTTCGTGGTTTCTTATAAAACAATAGTACTCCATAATATTAATATATCACAACTTTTCCTCAATTGATGGACATCCCTTCAATTTCCAATTCTTTGTCACTATAAAATGGGTGGGAAAGTGGGTATTTTTGGTTTTGTGATTTAGAAAGACAAGTATTATCAAAACAAGATCTCTTCAGGATATATAGCTAGTACTGGTATTGCTAGTTCAAAGGGTATGCAGTTTTATTGTTCTTTGGGAATAGTTCCAAATTGCTCCCCAGAAAGACTGGATTAGTTCACAACTCTGCCAACAATGCATAATTAAGTTAGAAACTTGTTAATTCATTTTCCTTCCCCCCAAATTAGAATTTCACATAATCAATTTTTAAATTAAGTATTTTATTTTGGGGGGGCAAATTAAGATTGTCTCTATAGAATGATGAGCTAGGTCAGGATTAGGTTGATCCAATTATGTGAATAAGCTGAAATATATTGTCATACCACTGTGATTGAAATGGCTATGGGATAATTCTATTAAAATCACTGAAATGAAAGATGGGAATAAACTAGTTCAAAGGTCAAATATAGATCTATGACAAAAGGATTTGTTAAATTAAAAAAGTCATTATTTAAAATAAAATAAAATGCAGGAGCCATGTGGGGAAAAGTATGATCTATCATGTGCTCAGAACTGTGCTTATTTGATCTCAAGGGTAACCTACTTAAAAAAATATATTATTTTAAGAAGTTTGTCTCATTAATTATATATAAATTGTATATCTTTACATTACTCCCAATAACATGCAAACAAGCCATTTTAGAAGAAAGAAATCATTCTTTTGTTTTTTTTAAATTTTAAATGAATAACTTTTGTAAAACTAAATTTAACATGACATATGGTAAAGCCAAAAGATAGCATCATCAACAGATCATAACTTCCAACTAAATAACATATGATAGTCATTTTTAGAAACAAAGTAAACCTTGATTATTAAAGATAAATTGGCCATTACATTGGCATCTGCCATTCTTCTCTTTTACATCAACTATGTTAAATTTTTTTAAATAAGCACTTATAGAAATGACTTCTACTTTGTATTCATCAAACATTTGCCAAAAAACTCATTTAGTAGTAATACTACAGATATTGAAAGGATATTTGCTTTCTTGGAATTAATTCATTCTATGTTGAGAAAAATAACTTTTACACTGGAAGAACAAAAGGAATTTTTTTTTTGTTAAGTAACAAAAAAGGAAGTATCTAAAGCTTGAAATTTAAGATTTTTATATTGACCTCTATGCCTCTTATAAATAAAAGAGTAAATTATGTTAACATTTGTTAAACATATGTTTGCTTTGTGAAAATAAATGTTCTTAAACAGAATCAGAATATCTAAACTTGCTTGTTAGTTTAGTTGAAAACCAACATAGTGAGACTCAATTGGAACATCTGTTGTTTTGATACTTGTCTTTCTAAATCGAAAACCAAAGATACCCTCTTTCCCAACCAATATATCTATGGCTAACATATTTTCAAAGATCATTTACTCCAGAATGGTTTCAAAATTCTATTTCATTTAATATTGGTAAATAACAACAGAGTGATTTCTTTCTTTCAGTTTTGTCAGAGAACTAACTCTAGAAGTTATAAAAATAACTAAATGTCTTTTGTGCATTTTTAAAGAAACAATCTTCACTTGTCTCAGGACTCTTAGAAATATTAATGTTCCAATAGCAAGCCTATATTTTGGTAGAAAAGAATGAATAAAGAAAATATCTGATGTAAATTTTGTTCTTTTTTAAAAAAGGGAATTATTTTTAATGATCTGAAAATGCCATTGTGTCAAATAGAAAGTTTGTTTATAATCCAAAAGTTTTTATCCAGACCATGGTTGTCCTAGCTTTTATAACAGGGCATACTTATTTGAAAATAGGTAGCCTAATTAATGAATCTTTGTGTCCCCAGAATGAAGCCCAAGTCATAGCAAAACATACAGAAATCACACTAAAAGAATCTGGGTAAAGTCAACTAAAGAGACTTTTGTTTGCCTACCATAGGAGGATGAATGATTGAGTCAATTTTTCATTCTAAACCTGTAGTTCCTAAGAATGGAATTGTGCAAAACTTTGGATTTCAACAATAAATTATGCAGTTGGCATACAAATGATTAAACATATCGAGTGTATTACCTGTAGGCAAATTCAGCAGTCAATGAATACACAGCAGTAGCTCTCCAAGAGAGGGAATGTTCACTGAGACACCGAGGTCATCCTGTTTCGAAAAACTGCCATGGGATTCTTAATGCATAACTTGAGAATGCCAGAGATGGGTGATAAGAACTTTGGTTTGATGTCCTGTTTCCAGGGCAACGCTTCTAATAATGCTACATTCTCCTGGAAATAAAAATGATACCTGGGGAACATGGGGACACTGACAGCATTGTACTTTCAATATATCATGGTACTTTAAAACTTCAAATCATGTTTCCAGCAGGCCTTCGATAGAATGCAACGACATGGAGCAGTATAATCAGAAAGTTATAAAGTGCCAGTGACTAAACAATGCATATAGGAATGTTTCACCATTCTCATTGCTGTAATAATGGAAGTAACCAAAAGAACCCTAATGAAAGAACTTTTTAAGAAATGTGGGTGTGTATGTTTCTTCCTCTAGGCTTTCCATGCTTTATATGCCTTCTTTTGAAACAATAGGAGAGAAGGATTAAGAGGAGGGAAAATTACATATGACAATGAGGTAGGGGAAAATGAACTATAGGCTTGGTTTATCTGACACAGGTCAGATTCTTTCCTTTTAGGCTTCATGAAAATGAATGAATGGGTGAATGAAAAATATTCAGTAAGCACCTATTATGTGCAAAACTCTATGACAAGTTTTAGGAATACAAGTAGAAAATATGTTGATAAATATTTAATATCTAGATCTCCCCCAAATTATATACAACATACTTTTAAATTTAATCTGAATTATTAAGATTTTTGTCAGGTATAGACAATAAACACTAAAGAAAACCCAGATTTATAGCATTTACTGATTTTTGAGTCTGATGTGTTCATATTGAAAATGAAACCAATTCTAGCTCTACCCTGATTGTTGGGTTATAGAAGTAGACTAAAATGTAATTGATTGTTTTGGGATGTTGGGCAAAAATCATTAACCTTTTCATTCTTTCCTAATTAAGCAAACTCTGTGGTCTTTATAGGATAGCATAATAGGGGAATTTAGAAAGCAATTTCCTCACTGGTTTCACAACATTGCTTTATCCCTTTGAGGAAGTAGTGCCAGGGTAATAATTGTCCCATCCAGGAAATATGATAAGGACCAAAATGAGTGAATGATCTTATCAGGTATAATTTATACTGAGAGACTCAGGAGATATTAAAGGAAAGAATCCTTGAAATATAAGATAAGATTCATTATGGGCATATGCTATAATCTGTGAATATCTTGGCTATGGAGTAGAGCCTTATTTTGATTTATTGAAGGAATAGAGAAGAGCTTTAGTACTCCATTTCAGAGGAGAGGCTTACTTACCACAGCACCCTTCTTTGAATAGCCAAGATAGCAGATGCCTTTGAAAATAACATTTGAACTGAGGCTGAGCAACATCAGGAGTATGAATAAACTAGGTGAAAGCGATGTAGCTCATTCTTTTGTGGGAGACCTTTACTAATCAAAACATCCTCTAGTTTATACTAGACCCTGAAGATGAACTGATGCTGATATATGACATTTATGAGCAGCAGAGAAAAATCATGCTGGATAGTGAGCACTAAGTTATGCAAAGATATGACAGAAGTCATTAGCATTTCTATAAACCAGAGCCATGAATTATCTTTACATGCTTATATTTTAGAAATGTAAATTCTCTGAGTGTATCCCTCCAAGTGGTTACCTTGATCTTGCATGTTCCTAATATATACATGACATATGAGTTATCCCAATGCATATCCAACCTTTACCTTGAAAGTATGTGTATTTGTGGAAAAGTGGGTTCAATGTTTATGGGATAATTTTCTTTTATCTTATTACTGTGCCATTTCATCAAATATTTCTGAATAAGCATATCTTCTGGTTGGGGTTGCTGGGGTTCCATAAGTTTTCATTTGCAGAATTATGTGAGCTATGCCTAGGACTTGGGGTAACTTTCTGGAAGTGTATGATTGAGTGGTGCAGAGGCGATATAGAGATAAAGAAAAATTTCTGAAATGTCTCATTCATTAAATGTAAAAACTAAGCATCCTAAATTCAACTATTCCCAAAATAATCCAACAAAAAGAAAGAAATGAGCTGAATCAATCAGTAATGACAGTTGGAGAACTATAGCTTAAAGTCTGCTAATCTATAGTTTCTAAATAGCAAACTACAAAACATTTCTGAAATGGGATGTGGCATGCAGACAGTAGTGAAGCATCACAATTGAAATGACCACTCATTCTCCCAAACTGTATCAAAGACACTGCATCAAATATATTTCTTTATTCTTTAATCCTATGATAGTTCCGAAGAATTCACTATCCAGAAGAGTTTCTTCTGGTCAAGTTCTGTTTTGTCAAAATCTCTCCTAAAATGTGGTACCAAGAACTGAACACTGCATTCTATTAATAAGGGTTGATTTCATTGACATTATTATCTCCCATGTCCTAGGCACTAAAAAGCTATGGATATAACTTTAAGATGATGCTTTTTTAACACATGGCTAATATAGTAAGTCTATAAGTGAATAAAGACTGAGTCTTTCCATCACTTATTCTGATGTACATCCTGACATTCTACATTAAAATAATGACCTATCTCTTCAGTGGCATCTGAAACTTTGAAAATTATGCCTTTTCAATATTCATCCAAATTATTGATAAAACTATTGACTAATAGAGAGTTTGAGGATGAAAACTTTGTACTTTTAAAGACCTCCTAGATGATGAGACAATCACAATAATGATAATGGGATGAATTCTGATAAGATATATCTCTGTCATTATCCAGGAGATGCAACAATTCCTTGTTAGATTTTTGAAAATATTTCAGCATTTTTGTCACCTAATCCTATAGAGAAGAAAAAAAGTGTTAAAATACATCTTCTACATAAAATCAGAATATCAATAATCATGGATTTTGCAATCATTTTTTAAGGGGAAGTGGATTTGAAGAACTATCTTCCAAATAAGTAATTAGTACCATTTCCATGATACATCAGGTTTGAATATTTCCCTTTCCAAATATCATTGGAATGGGGTAGATAAGGGAATTTTTTCTAATAATCTAGGAGAAGTAGTATCCACGATTTCAGAGAATCATCATTAATTTTTGAATTGTCTTTATCACTATAGGAAATGAGACAAAATTCTAGGAAGTTGAAATCTAGCTCAAAAGACAAGAATAAACAATCCAAAAATTTTCAAATTACACACATGTAATTAAGATGGGAAGCAACATGGTGCAAGGGAATTTTTTTTCACTTAATGAACTTTAGTTTAAAGCATACCTCTGACACTTGTTTATCACAAATGTGAACTTGAAAAATTACCTTACCTCCCTGAGTCTGTTATTTCAATTGTAAAATGAGAGCATTGGATTAGAAGTTCTTTCTGGTTCCTTCATACTTAAAACCTATGAGCCTATCATAATTTGTTTGCTATAGACTGCTGTAGAAATTAATACTGGAGTGTCTATGGAAGTCTTTTTATTTGTAAGAGGTGGTACTTGAGCAGAACCTAGAAATCTAGGGAAGATGGAGAGAAGGAAGGCATTTCAAGCTAAGTTAACAACATAAGCAAAATTAAGGAGGAAATGGCCATTGTGAGTTGTTGAAGATTGAGCATGTAAATCCAACTAAACTGTGGGATGGATTCTGAGGTGTAAAGTTACAACTTGGTGTGGTGATGAGAAGTTTTAGATTAGAAGCTAGGCATCTACATACCATGAAGGAGATCCCATGCATTTCTGTGTTTGAAATAATTCATCACCTCTTCACCAAATTGTCTCTGAACTTGAGAAATTTGGTCTGTGCTTGTCCAGGATGGAGTGCATTGCCTGGTCCGTGCTCAAAGTCTTTGCAGTTTTGCAGAACCTGCCAGAACTTGCCCTCTATTGGCATAGTCTTTAAGAACCCATGGTCACCTCCAGGCCATGCTGAGGTATCATAGAAAGACTTTAGTGGAAGCAAAATGTGACTGCCAAATGAACATTGCAAAATGTTGTATTGAACAGATTATGAAAGTTTGCCTAATACCTACTCAATGTCAATTTGCCACTTAAATTTAACATCCCAATGAGAGGAGAATAAAAATACTATTATTATGCAGGGGAGAAATGGATGTATTGAGTTTATCATTAAGGCTTAGAATTTAAACCACTGGGAGGCCTGGTGATGATTTAAGTTCTCTTGTCATTTATGTTGAGGATTAATGAGATACTTTGAGCTCTTTGGGAAACAAGAGGTATGCAAATATATGGAATGACTCTACTACTGTTATTATAGCCTCTTGCCCTTCTCCTGATTACATGCAGCTGCCAGGTCAGGTGGAAAATGAGCTCAGAGCAAGGCTTACAGTTTTAGGTGGTGGCCAATAAAAGCAGGTATACATTGTGACTGAACCAAAGTGAATCACCCCACTGCTGCTGGTGCTTTGAAACATAAACCTTACAAGGTTAATCTGCTGAAGCTGGCAGAAAGAGTGCTTCCCAGCTAATTGTCCATAAAGTCATGGATGATTCTGCCCTCATTACCCCAAGAATTCTCCTACCAACTATACCCTGATTTGGTGAAGTTGTATTTTAACTGAAATGGTAATGGCAATTCAGTGAGGGCCATAAACTGCCAGATCTACTTGTTGCCTGATGTCACCAGTGGGGCATCACATGCTAACAGTGGCCCGATTCACATTTGAACTATTCCATTTCAAAGACTAAAGCTGCCCTATATTTTCAGTCAAGAGCAATTGATTTAAATTAAAGATTTGTATCCACATCCAAGGACACAATTTGACCCCAAGGGTCAGTCCTAAGTAATCAGCTTAACCAGAAGAAACCCACAATATGCATTCCCTGACATTTAGAAAACTCTGGACTCTGCCAATGTGTCAATCAATAGCTTGTGGCTGATGAATCATGAAACAGATATTCTAGAGCATGGGGGAAAAAATCTGAAGTCTGCCAAAGTGCCAGTAAGTCAGTCAGATTTTGCTTGATGACTCGTAAAATATAAAACACTCTCAGAGACATATGAAACCTCTCTAGGCTCTGCCAGCACAACGGGTCAATCAATTGAAGGGTGCCTGATGAATGATGAAATGGCCTCTTTGACATGTCAGTGCACATTCATAGTTGGCACCACCACTCATCATCTGGAGTTTGCATTGCTATTAGATTGACTGAAGGAGAGTTGAAGAAATGTCATTTCCTTCACCTGCTGAACTTTCCCATCTTAGTCTGTCATTGGTTAGAGAACAAGATTATAGAAAAGGATTTAGGAGAGAGTGAGCATATGTAGTTACCTATGACCAACAGGTAGTTATGCCAGCAATGCACTTGATGAATGAAGGTATTAATAATAGATTCTGTAGGGAGGATTCCTGAAATTTCCTTCATCTAGATCAATAGAACTTTATTAAGTGGAATAAAAAGATCCATAAGGCTTCTTCAGCACCTACTCAAAGACACTTATTTAACTTTCTTAATTTATTCAAAGCAATTTTTCTGTTTCCTAGATTTGAAAAGAGATGCCACATAGCTTGAAACCACAAGGTGTCTCCTTTTCCTTAAAAAAACTTCATGTTCTACTTATGTTATAATGATATCAGTTGATAATGAGTATTGATTAATCAATTATGGTGCAATAAAGTCAATTAATTAATCAACTATGGGCCAAGCACTAAGCTGGTCCAAGAGTTATAAGTACAGTGGATTAAATATTCCCTTCTCACATGGAAGAAGAAATAGTCCCCACTAATGATGAATATAAGTACATACATAAATATACAAAGCAAAAATATTAAGAGAATACAGGCAAATATATACACAACAGTTAAATACAAGTTTGTTTAGAACAGCAGCTAGGTATCAGTGGATAGAGCACTGGTTCTGGGGTCAAGAGGACCTGAGTTCAAATCCATCCTCAGACACTAGCTGTGTGATCTTGTGCAAGTCACTTAACCCTCACTGCCTCTCATCCAGGGCCATCTCCAGCCATTCTGATTTGTATCTGGGCACTGGATCCAGATGGTTCCAGAGGAGAAAGTGAGACTGATGACAGCATAGCAAACTCATACTAAAATCCAATTCATGTGCTTGTCATGACATCATCTCCCCTGATGTAATGATTTTCTTCAAAAACGAAAGACACATTTCAGTTGGGGAGGGAGGGCACTAGTATTTGGGGAATCAGGACAGGCTTCCTGCAGGAAATGTCATGAAGGTGCAACTTAAAAGAAGAGAGAGATATTTTACAGCAGAGGTAAGGAAAGACTTCATTCTAGGTATGGAAAATAGCCAGTATAAAGGCATGAAACTGAGAAATACAGTGACCTGTTCAAGGAAGAAAGACAGTCAGTTTGGGTAGATTGGAAAGTGTGCATGAGGGTGTGAAACTAGCTAATTTGGGTTGAAGTTGTGTAGTACCTTGAAAACTAAACAGAATTTTATCCTATAAGCAATTGGAAACCATTGAAATTTATTGAGTAAGGAAATTACATGGTTAATTCTTTACTTAATAAATATTACTTAGGCATGAATGTGTTGGATGGGCTACAGTAGAATCAGAAATGGTGAAATACTGTAAAGGCATAAATATCAATATTTGACAATAGGTTATATATGGGAATATTGAATGTTTATTGGAATGATCAAGGATGTTGAAGTTAGCATAGCCATGAAATTTATTTTGAATTTTCCTCTTTTCTAAGCAGCTTATTCAAGGGTTATCCATTCTATGAAGCTATCTCTTCTCCCTTGAATGTTTCTTGTCAAATCTTTTACACTATAACTTCTACTTGGCAGTAAATTAGATAATCTAATTCAATCTAAAGTATTATAGAAAGAGGCCCAAAAGAGGAGCTGAGAATCCTCTTACTCTCCCCATGTAAAGTACATTTTATAAGACATTGTGAAGACAATGACTCAGCTTTTTTATGCATTCCAATTTAATGACTATCATGTAGGCACCTTAAACTAGGTTGAAATGGAAGGAAAAAAAAGTCAATTTGTAGGGAAAGATATTTTTGTAGATACATATTTTAGACCGAATTGAGTCCCCTAAATCACATCTTTTGAACACTTCATTTTCTATTAGAAGGGCTGACTCAGCTTTGTTATTTTTAAGTAAAATTTTAAAATGAACAGGATCTAGTTTTTCTTTTTTCCTACCTTCTCTCCACAGTTAAATAGCAAAAGAAACCCTTATAACAAAATACATAGTTAACCAAAACAAATTCACGTATTTTTCATATCCAAAAATATATGTCTCATTGTCCACTAATGATCTGAATCCATTAATTCTATATCAGGTGACATATTTCATTCCCCTACTCTCCCACTACAGAAACATAAGTCATTGCATTGATCAGAGTTCTTAAATATTTCAAAATCATTTGTCTTTTCATTATTACTTTTGCATGAATTATTCCTGCTTCATTGCACATCAGTTCATACAAATCTGCTAAGGTTTCTCTAAAACTGTACCTTTCATCATTTCTTTTTTTTAAGAAAGATTTTATTTATTGTGAGTTTTACAATTTTCCCCCCTATCATGCTTCCCTCCCCCATCCCCCACAGAAGGCAGTTTGTTAGTCTTTACATACTTTTCATATTATGCATTGATCTAAGTTGAATGTAATGAGAAAGAAATCATATCTTTATGGAAGAAACATATAGTATGAGATATAACAGAATTACATAATAAGACAATTTTTTAAAAAAATTAAAGATACATAAAAAGTCTTTGGTCTTTGTTCAAACTCCACAATTCTTTCTCAGGCTACAGTTGGAATTCTCCATCACAGATATCCCAAAATTGTGCCTGATTGTTGCCCTGTTGGCATGAGCAAGTCCATTAAGGTTGATCATCACTCCCATGTTGCTGTTAAGGGTGTACAGTGTTCTTTTGGTTCTGCTCAGCTTGCTCAGCATCAATTCCTTTCATCATTTCTGATAGCAAAACAGTATTCAATTACATTTTCATTCCACAATTCGTTCAGTTATTTCCCAGTTGCTGGGCATCCCTTAGTCTCCAGCTCATTGTCACCAGAAAAGACATACTATAAACATTTTTGCATATATGTTGATTCTATTTTTAAACATGTTATTTCACATTTCTCCTAGAATAGGAAGATCACATAAGATAGTGAGAAGAACTCTTGATTAATAATCAGTAAAACTGGGATTGAAATTTCTCTTTTGTTATATATTTGTATAAGGTTTTTCATTTGTAAAATGAAGGCATTTGGGTAACTTCTGAGGTTCCAAATTCTAACATTCTTAGAGAGTAGATTTTCATATATATATATATATATACACACACACACACAGAGAGAGAGAGAGAGAGAGAGTGTTACTTCATAACTATGCTTGTCAGAAATATGTATTAGTTTTATTCAGCAATTTTACATCTATTTTGTTTTGAAATTTAATAGACACATAGTGGAAATGTTCCAAATAATAGACCTTTAATTTGTAGGTATATGAGCACAACCTTCTAAGGGGCTTGCCCAAAGTTACGCAGTAGTTTGTATAATAAGAACAGGACTTGAATACAGGTCATCAACTATATCAGAGTTGTCTCCATCTCTGCTTCCTAATAGAGTTCATAGCTAGTTAATTAAGACTTTAAAAAAATTCTTTGCATTTTTAAAAGTTCACGGGAATATAGAATGATAGATAAGGAATTTATATGTTGGACTTGCTTTTCCCTTTTTAATTACGCGATGAAAATGCTTATCGATTAATTATACATTTAGTGAGTATTTTTTATTAAATGTAGGAGAAAATGATCAACTGGCTAGCTTATGAATTAAGTTTGAGTATAAGACACTAAAATATAGTATACAAGCTATCAGGAATTCAGGCTACCAAACTAAAGACCAAAATGGCTCCTATTACTATCATCAGTAATAAGTCTTCATATAAAATGAAAGACCTGTGATCAGAATTTGTCTCCAAGTATGAGTTAATTTGATCATGAAGATAGAACAAGTAGAAGACTGAAATCAGGGAGTAGGGGAAGGAGAACAGGAGCAAAGTAGTTCCTAATTTTGAGTGATGACATTTTTCTCTTAACACTCCACCTTTGTTTTTTAAGAGATTAGAGGTGGTACTAGAACTTTAGTCATGGTAACTTCTGTAGGTTAGGTCCTGATCAAGATGCCACTAGGATATCAGCAGATGTTATTTTGCAAAAAGTTCTTTGTAAGTGCTATCAATCCCAATATTGTAATACTTTAAAATCACCTGCAGAATTAGAATATTCTGGAAGAAAGTATATTTTCTAGAAGAGTGACAGAGCCAGGAACAATGAAAAAACTTTCAGCTAGGACTTTTCTGTTAAATAAGTAACAGATTCTGCTTCTCCCATGACAGATGAATAAAGGAACCTTTTTCCAGTCTTTCTTTTGCTCAGATGACCATTTTACAGAACTGTGTATTACTAAAAACTACTTTGAAAAATCTTAGTTTTAGATTATGAAATGTCTCAAACACATTTTCAGAATTACTCACAGAAGTATTCAAATTTTGTAGCAGTGAGGTGTTATCATCCATAGTTGTTTAATTTCACGAACCAGTTCTCTAGACTTCTCTCTAAGTACAACTTCTTGTCCTCTCTGACTCTTTGAAACTTATTCTTTGTCTTCATTATGATTTTCAATTATTCCATACTTCTTTATTTTAATAATCTATCATAACACATCTCTGGTCTTATTCCTTTCCTTTGGTTTCTCAATTCTCTAGTCAAGCAATTGAACTCATACTTCTTAATTTTTGAATCCTTTGTCCTATAACTTCTTATCAGCACCCATTCTTGTCATAACTCCAGGCCTCAATTAACCTCATCATTTACCTTCTTTGTTCCCATTCTTATGGTGCTCAATGCAGTTTAAAAAGTTATAAAACATAGTGTTTCTACTATAATTTTGTTATCTAATCTCAGCTAGTCTCTTATTACTGATATTGTTTTTCAATTCTCATCTTTTTTATGACTGCTCTCTCACAGTTTCCCTATCTGATTACTTTTTCTCAGTCTGTTTTCTCAATTTATCATAGATATATAGTCCCTAAAGTATAGTAACCTTCTCCCCCCTGCTAGATTCTCTTATGGCTCCTTTTTTCTTTACACATTATTTTTCTTGTTGATCTCACCAAGTCCCATGGGTTCTACTATCAACTCTATACAGAAGGCTCTCAAATATATATCCTCATCACCAGCTGCACTCTTGACATCTGCACCTCGATGTCCCGGAGGCATTACCAATTCAATATATCTAAAATTGAGCTCATTAGCTATCTTCTAAAACCTACCTCTCTTCCTTAAGTCTGCATTTCAATTTAAGGTCATAATACAGGTTCACAAACTCAGCCATTCCTGATTCTTATTCTTCCTCATCCCATGCATTCAACCTGCTAACAAATCTACTTTCTCTTACATCACTTGGTCATCACCTTAGTTCTTGGTCTCTACCTTTCATTTGGCCCATTAAAATAATCTCCTAATCATCAGTCAACTAGAATTTATTAAATGATTAAATATGTTTCAGAATTTGTGCTATATACTAGGGGATATTAAAAAAGTACAAAACTATGATTCATATCTTTAAGGAGTTCTCATTCTAATAGTCTCCCTGCCATTAATCTCTCCTTTCTCCAACCAATATATACGACACATTTGGCAAAGGTATATTCCTAAATCACAGATCTGACCATAATGCTTTCCTGTGGTTTCAAATGCAGTCTTTCATTTGTCATTTAAGCTTCTTCAAATTCTGACCCCACCCTATTTTCCAGACTGATTTTACACTCATAATACTTGACATTCCATTTAAAATGGCCTCCACAAAATTCCCCAAGCATGACATTCCATCTTTCACCTCAATGCCTTTGAATAGGCTATCCCCACTGTCTAAAATGAACTTCCTCTTCACCTCCACCTCTGGGAATTCCAGGCTTCCATCTAGGCTCAGCTAAAGTACAACCAGAATTCTATCCAATTCCTTTTCTGATATTTCTAGCATTTAATGGCTTTACTCCACCCCCAACAAAACAAAATAAAATACACCATTACTTTGCAATTACTTATTTTTGTGCAGGAAGAATGCATATTCCTTGTTCTCTTTCACTTGGTATCCTCAGTATTTAATAAACTGTCTTGCACATAAATGCTTGATAAATATTTGGTGAATTGAATTGATTTGGATTGAATTGGTTTCGAAGATAAGACTGGAGATACAGAAACAAATGGATATTCTAGATGCTATTGAAATGATTCAAGTGACAGGTGGTGAGGGCCTGAACTTATGTAGGTAGACAGTCAGGGATATATTTGAGAAATTTTGTAGAGATACAATTAAGAAAATTTGGTAAGGTCTTGAATATGAGCAATGATGGGAAAAAGAAAGAATGATTTTGAATTTGAGAGAGTGAGTAATTTTGACTGAACGAAAGGATGTGATACTTTTAAATAAAATCATGGAGTTTTGAGGAAGGATGGATTTTGGCAGGAAATATGAGTTTCTGTTTAGGAAATGTTTATTTTTCAATATGATCCATCCAGAGATAATATTTAACAGAGTTTTGGTTTTATAGAGCTAAACTTCAGAAGATAATTGGGTGTGGTAG
Organism: Macrotis lagotis; assembly: GCF_037893015.1. Lineage (NCBI taxonomy): Eukaryota > Metazoa > Chordata > Mammalia > Peramelemorphia > Peramelidae > Macrotis > Macrotis lagotis. The sequence continues at coordinate 333,156,795 of NC_133666.1, forward strand.
GCATCTCTTCAGAGGTTATAATCAAACCTTGTGAGCCAATGAGATCACTGTGTGGAAAAATAGGGAAGAAGAGGGTCAACTATTTGGAGATATTTAATGGCTGGTGATCCAAAAAGAGAATGGATGTGATATGTAGTTCATCCAGACTGGGTAATTTGATTTCACCAAGGCATACTCTTTTATTCTTATTCTAACTTATTTTGAATATCAGCTCTGTGGCAGTAATTTTTTGTTCTGTCATTTCTAGTAAAAAGTTCAATCTGCTTGATATAGAAAAAAAATCTTTTTCTTCTTTCCCTTTCTTTCTTTCTTTCTTTCTTTCTTTCTTTCTTTCTTTCTTTCTTTCTTTCTTTCCTTCCTTCCTTCCTTCCTTCCTTCCTTCCTTCCTTCCTTCCTTCTCCTCCCTTCCTTTCTTGTTTCCTTCCTTTCTTCTCTCCCTTTTTTTTGTTAACCTAATGTTTAGTCTAGATTTGCTTCAGGCTAGTCTGATAGTTTTGGTTCATAACCAAAGCAAATAAGACACTAACAGAAAGTATCTATCACTAAATACGATGAGAGTTAGTTGTACTATAGAATGAATATTCAACAATTATATATCACTTGTTTTAAGTAGGCAATACAAGAAGTGGTAAATATTTAAGAATAGAACCCCAAGAAGAGAGTCACAGAAGATAGAAAGTGGCATGTTATATGACATAGTTTTGATATAAAATAACCTGGCAGCATAAACACAGAACATTGACTTTTTATGGCAAGTCTCCAGAGTATTCTTCTTCCTGTTTTCAGACTATTAAAATAAGATCTTGAAAAGTCTGCAAAACTTACTCATTTACCCAACAAACAGGCAAAAATGTCAATCCCATTTTAACATTCACAATACCTCCTCAAAATGTCATATTTATGTTAATTTATACCTATTCTCTTTTTATTTCTATGATCATTCAAATATCACTGACAGTATCTCACTAATTCCACCTGTCCCTTTTTTCAATTTCTGAGGATATCTAAAACAGGGGACTTGAATTCATCAAAGGTAGCTACTTATATTTTCCTGAACTTTCCTTATATTTACTTTGTGAGTCAGCCTGGTGCTAGACATTTTTATTTTGTATTTGTATGAGTACAAAGGTCATTCACCTTCTCAGAGAAGAAACTTTTTCTTTAAAACCAACATTGTCCTTTGTGCTGGGCCTAATATTTAGTTCATACTTGTAGCTCGTTCAGAATTGGAACAAAATGATACATTCATTGAGTGGCTAACAGTTAAAAGAAGTTTATATAATAGAATGGAGTCACAAAGATTCACTTCTTAGTTAGTAGTCAAAGTCTCCCTTATCTCTGTAAAGAAACACCAGTATACTGTAGTATAAGATGTGCCAAGGAAATGTGTCCAGTTTAAAAGACCATGAGTCCATGATTTTGTCCCTGATACCTTTAGTGGACAGGAAGTGCCAATTAATATTAGTTTCATGAGCCAGTCATATCTTGAGGAAAGTTTCATTAGTTTTTAAGGAAAAACTGTAGTAAATTGTATGATGAGGTACTAAGAGTAGTTTTAGGGAAAAGCTAGCCCAACTCCAAAGCAGGGAACTCTGATTGATAATATTACTTCTACTACACCAGGTTTCTTGAAACAAAAGGTAAAAATACATAGAGAAAAATTAATCCTAAAACTGACAATTTTGTGGTTATATTGGAGCTGTGCATGTTGGATCACTTCCTTTAAACTAATCCATTGATAACAAAGCATCAAGTAGATTATTGTAAGATGCTTTGGTCATTCTCTTTTCCTTCACTTTTCTCAAACATTTTCTATTAGTCCAGAAAGTCCAATGCCCACATTAACTTTGTGGTACTCCAATCTTGACATTTTGTTTTTATATAGGAAACAAGTAACCACTATATCATGGATGTTTTCTCAAGCATGAGCGAATTGGATGATAATCTGTTTTCTGCTTATAATCAAACACAAACATATATCCTTTGAAAATTCATCATATACATCCAATGTGTGGATATGTGACTGTGCCACCCTAGGTATGGTGTTCCTCATTTTAACATCTATTGAATATTTTAGAATCTTCCTTCTCTGGTATAACCAGGAATTTCTTTAAAAAGTCAAATGTGTAAAGCATTGAGCTTATATCAAGCTTACATTTTCTCATTGTTTCCTTTGCTTAATTTGTTCAAAGTATTCATCTGAGCAACTGTTGTTGCAGATGACAGCTCAGGTTTCAAAGTATGAAGTAATCCCTTCTAGGCACATTTATTTTCACTCCCATTATTTTCTTGACTTCAGTTTTAGGTCCTTGACCATTTTTTTTTCCTTTCCTTACTATGGCTCCAGCTCCTCTACTTAAAAATCTTTTGTCATGAATGCTAATATGCCCTTTTCCCTATCAACTTCTGTTCAGTATGGGATTTTCATCACTATGCCTTACTTATTCCTGTGTCTATTGTTCATTTCATAGACCCTGCAAGACTCTACATGGTCATCAATACTCTGCTTCTGCCAAGGATATTAGGATTGTGACCAGTGTTTAAAAGAATATTTTGACCATTTATTTCCATATTCTAATTTGACATTTTTTACATTAAAACTGATGACTTTAAGTGATTTTACTGCAATTTAAAATAACAAAGAATTACAAGTATAATAAGAAAAAATATTTAATTTGTTGCTTGGTTTTCCTTGGGTTGGAACATATTTAGAACTAATGTAGACTACCTCCTACCATAAAATGAACTGCTTCTAAAAATCTATTACAGGAAATCACTAAACCTCTATCTTGATTCTTTTTGTGTTAGGAAACCTGTCATCTCCAAGGCACCTCATTTTCGAACAATTTAAATTCTTAGATTTATTAGTCAAAAATAGCATTATCTTAGAAGTTATCATGAGAAAGGAAGGGAAAGGATAATATATATATATATATATATATATATATATATATGTATGTATACACATATATATCCTGCATTTTGGGATAATAGGATTAAAAGAGTTTTGAAGTTTCAGAACTGAAAACTTATCCAAAGAGTAGGTACTAATGGCTTGATGTTAACTTGAAAAGAGGCCACTCACTAATCGATTACCCTTTGGATTTCCCTTTGGCTCTGCTCTAATCCATATTTCTATTAATATTTTAGATGAATTTATAGATGAAATAGTTATTAACTATTCTAATAGTGCAGAACTCTTGCTCTGATGTGATAGCTAATATGTTAGATATCGGGGTAAGAATTAAAAGAATGTGGAGAGGCTAGAGCTAAGGGTTGGATTTTATAAAATTAAATTACATAAAGATAAATAAAAAGGAATTCAAAATCATGAGTACAAGTTGGGGGAAGATGTGGATAAATGTTAACAGATTCTATTGAAAAGACCTAGAAGTTTTAGTGGACTACAAGCTCAATATGAGTCAACAGTTGACATAGCATTTAAAATGGTAAAAGTGACCTTTGGTTGCTTGGAAAGACATTTTATCTAGGACATGAGAAATAGTCTTCCCATTGCATATTCCTCTGTACAAGTCATATTTGGAATATTCTGTTCTGTTCTAGGTACAATATTTCTAAGATACTAGCAAGCTGGAAAACATTCAAGGGGAATGATCAGGTTATGCTTAACTTCAGAACCATGCCATCTTGAGAATGAGTGAAGGTATTAGCTGAATTCATAGTTTATAGAAAATATGACAATGGAACTGTGATACCTGCGGAAATCAGATTAGATTTGTCTTGCTTGGCTCTAGATAGCAGAACAACAAATAGGATGTGAAGAGAAATAGATTTTAGGTGATTGTAAAGAAAATCTTCCTAATGAAAGCTACCTAAGAGGAATGAGTTCCCTCTGGAGACAATGGACTCCCCTGACCTAGAAGTTTTGAAATGAATGTTATTGTTGGTTATGTTCTAAAAGGTCATGTATGGGTTGGACTTCCATAATCTCATAGGCCCCTTAAATTGTACCTCCTTCTTTTCCCTTTATATAATTTTATTTGGTGATCTCAACAACTATCATTACAATGGGATTATTATCCCAAATTAGAAAAAAAAGCTAGCCTTAGTTTCTCCTCTAAGCTACCTGTTACTGTCTTTAGGACATCATTAATTGAATTACCATAGACCCTACAAACTCAGTATAGCTAAAATAGAAATTGTTCCTTTATACCTCATCTAAATCTCCTTTTCCAAATTTTTGTACTATCAACTTCCCAGACATTCACAGTCTTGTGACATCCTATTTCCTCACTTTCATTCAGCTCACACATTTTGTTGTTCAGTTAGTTTTCAGTTATATCTGACCATTTGAGACCAATTTGCGGTTTTCTTGGCAAAGATATTGAAGTGGTTTGCCATTTCCTTCTCCAGTTCATTTTACAGATGAGAAAACTGAGGTTTAAGTCATTTGCCCAGGATCTTTAAGTATATGAGGTCAGATTTGAACTCAGGAAAGTTCCTGACTACCCAGTAGTCTATACACTGAACCATCTAACTGCCCTCACCAGAATTGCCAAATTTTCTTATTTGAATCTGCAGCTATACATCAACTTTATATATTTTAAATAATTAGCTATTTCAATGTTTATATGCCTCCCCATCTCCCCCATTAAACTATGAGTTGTAGCAGGGCAGGAACAGTGTTTTTGTTTTTCTTTGTTCTCAATGGTTAGCAAATTGTGTTTGACAAATACGTGTTGACTAACTGATCTTATGATACTTTTCTGGATTGCCACGACTCATAAATCATTGATCATAGCTCATCAATCACAACTACAAGGTTTTTTTTTTGGTTTTTTTTTTTTTAGCATTTTGGGATGTGGTTAGTGAAGGACAGGGAATTTAACTCACTTCACATGTTATTTATTTGGATTTCATTTTAAGCCTCTTCTCTTTTCTTTTCAATCTGAATATTTTTCCCCCTGAGTAGAGAAAATAAGAATAGAGCAGTTGAGTTAGTGGTTTTGTCTTTTCTCCTCCTGTTATTTTCCTATTCAATCTAAGTAGAAATCCTATCTCTTTTTTTTGTCTTTCCTCTTTCCACCAAAATAGCTTAAACAAACTGTTTTTGTCACTTATTTATATTTTGCATGCATATTATGCATGTATCTATATACATATATGTTCATATGTATGTGTGAATTATATATGACAGAGGCAACTGGTAGTGAAGTGAATAGAATGCTGGGCCTGGAATTGGGGTGACCTTAGTTTACATCTGGCCTTGGACACTTACTTGTGTGACCCTGGCAAGGCACTTAACCTCTGTTTGCCTCAGTTTCCTCAACAGTAAAATGGAGATAATAATAGCACCTCCCTCCCTGGATTGTTGTGAAGATAAAATGAGCTAATATTTGTAATCACAGTGCCTACACATAGTAGGTACTTAATGTTTGCTTCTCTTTGCTATCATACAATTATAAAGGTAGAAGGGGTCTTGGAGGTCATCCATATAATATTTCCATTCAATTCAGGGATGAATCACTTCTATAATATGTGAAGGGTTTGATTAGTGAAGTTTCCTTATCAATTTAATGATCACAAATATGGTGAGCCTTTGGGACTTCCTATACACATCCTTGTTAGCTATATTGAATGTGAACATTGGCATCTCATCAAAGGTAGTATTATCTCCATTTGCCTCACTTTGGGAAGAATAGATTGGTTTTCGAGGGTGGTGAATTTTTTTTCGCAAGGCAATAGGGTTAAGTGACTTGCCCAAGGTAACAAAGGAAGGTAATTGTTAAATGTCTGAGGCTGGATTTGAATTCAGATCCTCCTAACTCCATGGCCCTATCCACTGCACTACCTACCTGCCCCCAAGGATTATGAATTTTCAAAAAAATGAATTTATTGACTATAGGCCCTTTATGCTGGGTTTATATAGTAAGACAGTAATGTAAAGTTGATCTTTTATTTCCTTTTTGAAGAAATCCAGAGAGAGCTAAGCATAGGTCAGAGATTCAAGAGAAGTCTTTGTTACTGAGAGTAGGGGAAGTCTTTATGTTCACACAGGGTCCTCTTGACCCAGGCTCCTTCCCTTTTCCCTCCAGGGATTAATCAACTACCCTATAGTAGAGATGGGAGCCTCTTTGATCAACAGAAGGAAGCAAACAGCAGCAGTGGCAAGAGAACCAAAGATCTGGAGCTCCTAATACCAAGCTCATATATCTGGCCAAGGAGAGGGGAAGGAGACACACATTAATTGCATGTGCTCCCAATCACATGGTCCCATGTCATTAAACACAAAAGAATATGTAATAAGATTTAGAAGCATATATGCAGTTGCACAGGAGACAGAGAGCCGGACCTGGAGTCAAGAAAACCTTATTCAAATCTGGCCTCAGATATTATCTGTGTAACCCTGGGCAAGTCACTTAACCTCTGTCTGCCTCATTTTCTCACATGCAAAATGGAAATAGCAGTAATAATTATTATATCTCAGAGGTGTTGTGAAGATCAAATGAAATAATATTTGGAAAGTGCTAGACATGGTACATGATGCATATTAGTGCTTAGTATATGTTTCTTTCTATGATTTCTTCCATCTTTTTTCTTTCCTCCTTCCTCCCTCCTTCCCCTCCTTCCCTTCCTCCCTCCTTTCTTCCTCCCTCCTTTCTTCCTCTCTCCCTTTCTTCCTCCCTCCCTTTCTTCCCTCCTTTCTTCCTCTCTCCCTTTCTTCCTCCTTCCCTTTTTCCTCCCTCCTTCCCTCTCTTCCTCCCTCCTTCTCTCCTTTCCCCCTCCCTCCTTCCCTTCCTTCCCCTCCTTCCCTTCCTTCCCTCCTTCCCTCCTTCCCTCCTTCCTTCCTTCCTTCCTTCCTTCCTTCCCTCCCTCTCTTCCCTCTCTCCCTCCCTCTTTCCTTCCTTCCTTCCTTCCTTCCTTCCTTCCTTCCTTCCTTCCTTCCTTCCTTCCTTCCTTCCTTCCTTCCTTCCTTCCTTCTTTCCTTCCTTCCTTGCTTCCTTCTTTCCTTCCTTCTAACATTTTTTCCTTCATTCTTTTAAATTTAGCTTCTTATATAGAGGAGAGGAATTTTCTGGATGAAAATAAATTCCTGGAGAATTTCCTGGAGATTTCAAGTGGGAGTGATCCTGGGCAAGATAATACATATCACTCTAGGGGTGTAAAAGTTCTAAGTCCAATAGAAAGATGGTTGCTTCTCACAACTTTAAGCATGTTTCCTTCTTAAGGAAAGCCTTTAGGTTAGTACCATAAAATTGGAAGTCTGTATATTGCTGGGGGGAAGAGTAGGTCTCAAAAAGGTGTCAGATTGTTTCCTCTCCGGGAACTTGTTTATTTTCTTCCTGTAGGGAATCTAAATGTATATCATGATATGAATCGTGTGGACCAAATATAGCTATGGAGGGAGGATAGGATTTACTAGAAAGGGAGAATAATTAAATTATGTACTGCTGTAATTTCTTTGTACTTTTTCATCATTATATTTATTTAATATCCTTGTCACCTTAAATGCTTCCCCAAGAATACCCCTTTGTCTATATGTATGGATACCTAGATATAAATTATATTCAAGTTATCTTCTAAGATTTTCAGTGGAAATTTGGGGTAGGACCAAATGAATACAATGAATATGTTTTGTCCAGGGTGGGAACTTTCTCCTAGGTTGGAGGTAGTCTGGATAAGTTCACAGGAACTATATGGTCCAGGGGCAATATACCATGATATGTCATGGAAGTTGTTTCTATGGTCTTTCTGAATACTTCCAGTGACTGGAAGCTCATTACTTAACCAAGCAACTCATTCTACTTTTAAATAGTTTTTTTATTACAAGGATCTTACTATTAATCTGAAATATTCCTCCTATAATTTACATATTTTGGAGCTAGTTCTACTCTCTGGAATTATACAGAGTAAATTTCATCCATCTTCCTCACAAGAGAGGGATCAGGTGCTCACTGTCATTGTTCTATGATAACTTTATTTATAAAATATTCTCTTGTATTGCCTGCAGTAACAATACGTTCAAAGTTTCTTAAAGCAGTAGTATTAAAACAAAACTTCTTAAACAACAATATTTCCTCACCATTCTAATTCTTTAAAATATTAAAAAGATGAATGCTGAAATATTGGGAGCAGAAAATAATTATTAGAAGTAATAACAATGCTAGAGAAAGTTTTCATTGAGAGTGTCCTTAACTAAAACATGAATTGGGATCAGATATTTAGAACTAAGAGGGACATTAGAGACTAGTTATACACAGACTTACAAATACATTCTTTTCCTATTCTTTTCAAGCATCAAAATGAATCCATCTCTGTCCCTACCATCTACCTCTACTTCTAACTCCAGCTATATCTGTACCTATACCTATAACTCCAGGTATAAAAATTCATACACACATACACACACACATGTGCTCATTTATATAGATATCTAAAAAGAGTAGGAAAATACTGTTAGTTTAATAAAACTTCTAAATACATATATAAAGAATAACAGATTTCAGGTGAGATTTGAACAGTTGGGGAAAGAAAATTATAAATATAAAGACAAATCACATTGTGAGAAATGTAGAACAATACCATAATCATATATGAATTGTTTGACAGTTTAAAATTGAACATATAAATAACTTTTATTAATTAAAATCTGGAAAAATTAATATAAAGTTACAATTTCAAAGAATTGAGATGAAGCATCATTTTGAAGATTTTAGGGCTGTTAATTACAGTCTCAAATCTGAATGAAGTCATTTCAAGAGAAAAGAAAAATGTAAAAGTGAGAAAACATAAATATTTTAAGAGTGAGGTATGATTTAAAAATGAATGTTGATTTCATTGGAGAAATAGAATGAATTGTTACCATTTAAGTTAAAGGTAAATCACTGAGGTCTATGTGGATTCAAGTCAGTGAAGTAAGTATAGACAACTGATGCTACTGTGGTAGAGAAACTGAATAACCTGACAGCATCAGCTAGATTATGTAATCAATAAAGTGTTAGATGTAGAATCAGGAAAATAAGTTCAAATCTGATCATATACATTTACTAGATGTCAATGAGCATGAGTAAATCCCAAAACGTGTTTTTGCCTCAGTTTCTTTAACTATATATGCAGTTTTATCTCAGCTATCTCTGAGAAATGCTTTGAAGATTAAATGAAGTAATGTTTGTAATGCAGTCAGCAAATCCCTGGTACAGTGTAACTGCTATGGAAATGTCTATTCTCCAAAAAAAAAAAGAAGAAAGAGTCAGAGGAGGGCAAAAATATCTTGTAAGTATTTGAAAAGACTATCAGCAAGATTCTTAGACTTTGACTGCTAACTCCTTAAGCACTGAATTAAAAGAAAGAAAGGAAAAAGACAGAATCTTTCCTATTTTTAGAAGGCTCAGCTAAGCTCATTTTTCTTTCCTATAAAGTTAATCTGAATTGTTTACTCTGAGTTTCATTTGTATCAGATGATAGAGATTCATAATTATTTAGGCCATTTTATATACCCAATTAACTTTGCAATTACTTAGCTTGAAGGAAACTTATTAAAATGAAGAGATGACACTTTCTTAACGGCATTTTAAGGGTGATCATAAATTGAAAGAACTTATAAATTCAATGTGGATTTAAATATAAAAAAAGATTTTAACCACCTGGAGAACAGTGAGGGTCAACATACAAGTAGACAAGAGAGAAGTAGCTTCATGTAAAGTGAATATTCCTAAATGGACTAATGACATCAAAGCCTACAATACAGAATTGTGGGTTATCCCCCAAAATTACTTTTCCTGTTGTACTTCTCTACAAGCTTCCTATAATAGAGGGGTGAGGGTCATTTGAATATTATAACATCATTTATGGGTCATACAAAATTATCAACTTAAAATTATTCAAACATTCAATTAATTCACCTCTAAAAAGCTCCTAGATTCATTGAATTTCAAGTCCTGTCTGCATGCTTTCATAAGCCTTTTACAGTTATTCCATGAGCTGGATGTTCCTTGACTCACTTTAAGGCCTCATATCCAAATAACTAGTATGTTTCACATATAAAATTGTCGTAAGTTTTTGTGAATAAATTGTGTAAGTAGAATCATATTGGTAGGAGCTTGAGAACTAGATTAGTGGGAAAGAGAATACATTTTCCCTCAATATAGTGAGTCCTAAGATTCTCTGAGAATTTATGTGTAACCATTTGGTGGTGGTCCTCCTCTGGGAACCTAAACTTCAGTGTGAGCCCAAATTGGTAAAAGCAAATTAGCTCAGAAAATAAAGTCCACACGCTTAAGTGAGAAGTGGGAGTGTTACAGAGGAACCCCAACAGTTTTACAAATAGATGCATGATGGATACAAGGAGGCTATAGCATATGTCTAATGATTGTCTTTGCTAAAAATTAAAACAAATGTAAGAGAAGAAAGTGGTTTCATCAAGAGACAAGATCAAAGATTAGTAAGGATCAATTAATAAAGATTAGTATGACAGCATGAATACTGTGCTCATTTGCTCAAAATGTAAAAAGATCTAGAGAAATTGCCCCAATATTGTACTAATACATCCAAACTATAAACATAGGGGAATGCTTCTAATATTGGGAAGAACCCCTTTGATGACCCTTTGAGAGAACAGGACTCATATAGGAGGAGAAAGTTTGAATATGTTTGCAATTCCAACCAATGAATTAGTAATAATATCAAAGAAGATCATAGATCCATTAAGTAGTAGCACTAATGCTGTTATTCTATTGGTAATACATTTCCATCTACCTTCAATTTAATTTATTCTTTTTCGTGAGCTTTAACCCAAAGATTCTATACTGATCTTTAAACCTGTGCTAAGAAATTATCATTATTATTAGATGATTTTATCAATTTTCCCCTCCCCCCAACTCTGAATAAAAATTTTCAAGGACAGAAAACCTAAACAGTTTTTGCTAGGGTTAGCTAGAATATAAATTCCTTAAGATGAAGAATTGTTTTTACTCTTATCTTTGCATAATAGAAACTTAATAAATACTTAATAATTGATTCATTGAGCAAAGAAGGCCTCAATTCATTGAGCAAAGAAGGCCTCTTCTAATGTCCAGAGGCAGCATTGTTTTTGACCTCACTGCCCATTTGGAGAAGCTCTATCCCTACCAACTTAGTAATTTTCAAGGTTTTGAGTCTCATAACTAATTCTAGGTTGCATAGGAACAAAATTCCAGCATGTGACCTTGATTGGAGGTAAATATTATTTCTATTTTTTCCTTTGGTCACTGTCTATTTATTCCCTATTTCTTAGTCCTTGCAGCAGTAAGTCATCTTTAATGTATAAAGAAAACTGTCTTTTTATCTCCTATTATTCTTCAGTAATTTTTATCCTTTCAACCCAACACTTGAAAGGTTTGTAGCATTGTACAACTCATAAATTGATTTTAAATGGAGAAAAATCATCTTAATTCCTAAAACTACTGAATCAGATAGACCTCAAGAACTTTAGAATCTCGTAGCATCTGTAAGAGCATAACACATATTCTCTATTGACAGGTGCCAACCCATAGCTTAGCATATGGCCTTCATATGTTATTGTACCCAAAAAAGAAATTATAATCAAACTTTCTGAAGTTCATTTGGTTGGCCTTGCTTAAAAGACAGACATTCAGTCATTAGGTTCTCACTGAAAACCTTCCCAACTTGGTAAAATCTTCCAAAATGTATGCTCTATTTGCATAAATTTAAAAAAATCTTTAATATTTTATTTTCCCCAATTCCATGTTAAAAAATCTTAATATTAATTTGAAATTTTTTGAATTCCAAATTCTCTCTTCTCTTTCCTTCACTTCTTCATTGATAAGACAAGCAATTTTAAATAGGGTATACTTGTGTAGTCATGCAAAACATTTCTCTGTTAGTCATATAGAGAAAAAAAACCCAAAACCCTAAGAAAAAATAAAATTTAAAAAAGTATCCTTTATTCTGCATTCAGATTCTATCAATTCTTTCTCTGTGGTGGTTATAATTTTTCATCACAAGTCCTTTTTAATTGTCTTGATCATTGATGTTAAGAACACCTAAGTCATTCATTATTGATCATTAGTATAATGCTGTTTCTTATTGTGTATAATGTTCTTCTCGTTTGTTCATTTTACTTGCATAATTTCATCTAATTTCATCTATTTCCATGAAATTTTTTTCAGCATTCATCCATATGCCTATGTACATATTTAAGTTACAAAATTTCCTTCAATCCTCCCTTCCTACCCCATTCGAATCAGTGATGAATTGTCAGGTTAACATTTTACATACATATTTTTATAAACATGTTTACAGATTAATCAATTTTTGCATGAGGAATTAGGATTAAGAGAAAGAGATACATAAGAGATCATTTTTATATGGTGTTCATCAGATTCTAGAGGGTTTTTTCTTTTGTTTTTCTTCCTCTGGATGGAGATAACATTGTTCATAGTTGGTCTAATACAATTGTCCTAGCTCTTTGAACTGCTTCCATCAATGTTGATCATACCACAATATTGTTAATGTGTACGTTGTTCTCTTGGTTCTGCTCCCTTCACTCAGCACCAGATCCAGAAAGTCATTCCATACTTCTCTAGAGTCTGACCACTTATGGTTTCCTATAGAACAATAATATTATTAGCATACATGTACTATAACTTGTTTAGCCATTCCCCAATTGATGGGCATCTCCTCAGTTTCCAATACTTTGCCACTACGAAAAGAGCTACTATGAATATTTTGGAACTTGCAGGACTTTTCCCATTTCCATTATGACTTCTTCTGGATATAGACCTTGAATTGGAATTGCTGGATCAAAGGGATTAAACATTTTTATTGTTCTTTGGACATAGTTCCATATTCTTCTCCAGAATGGTTGGATCTATCACAACTCCACCAACAATGCATCAATGTACCAATCCTCCCACAACCTCTCTAAAAATTGATCTTTTTCCCTTTTTCTCATCTTGGCCAATCTGCTAGGTGTAAGGTGAGACTTTTAATTTGCATTTATCTAATCAATAATGATTTAGAGCATTTTTTCCATATGATTATATAAAGCTTTATTTTCTCCATTTGAAAACTGTCTATTCATATCCTTTGATCATGTATCAGTTGGAGACTGACCTTATAAATTTGATGCAATTCTCTATATACTTTAGAAATGAGACCTTTATCAGAACTCCTAATTGTGAAGATTGTTTCCCAGCTTTCTGCTTTCCTTCTAATTCTGGTAGTATTGATTTTGTTAGTGCAAAACCTTTGAATTTAATATAGTCAAAATCATTCATTTCGCAGTTTATAATGTTCTCTAACTCAAGTTTGGTCATAAATTTGTCCCCTTTCAAGAGATTTGATAAGGTACCCTTTATGTCTAAATACTGTAACCATTTTGACCTTATTTTGGTGGGTCTATGCATAGATTTTGCCATACTATTTTCTGGTTTTCCTAACTATTTTTGTCAAATAGTGAGTTCTTATCTCAGAAGCTGATGTCTTTGGCTTTGTTAAACAGCAAATTGCTGTAGTCATTTATTCGCTTTCTTTTGAAACTATCCTAATCCCCAGATCCAGTATTCTATTTCTTAACCAGTATCAGTATTTTGAGGAGAGCTGCATTATAGTATAATTTTAGATCTGGTAGAGAGCTAGGTTACCTTTCTTTTACATTTTTTTTAAATTAGTTCCCTTGCTATTCTTGACCTTTTATTACTTCAGATGAATGTTGTTACTATATTTTCTAGCTCAGGTAAATAGTTATTTGGTAGTTTGATTGGTATGGCAATATATAACTAATTTAATTTAGATAGAATTGAAGTTTTTCTTATATTATATTCAACCTAACCATGAGAAATTGACATTTTCCCAATTATTTATATCTGACTTTATATGGGTGAGAATTGCTTTATAATTGTGTTCGTATGGTTCTGCTTTAGTCTTGGGAGGTATTTTCCCAAGTATTTAATCTTGCCAATAATTACTTTAAATGGAATTTCTCTTTCTATCTCTTACTCTTGGATTTTGTTGTTCATATATAGAAATGCTGATAATTTCTGTGGGATTTTTTAATATCCTGCTACTTTGCTGAATTTGTTAATTGCTTCAAGGTGTCTTTTAGATGATTTTCTCAGGTTCTCTAAATATATCATCACATCATCTGCAAAGAGTGAAAGATTTGCTTCCTCATTGCTAATTCTAATTCCTTTAATTTCTTTTTTCTTCTATTGCTAAAGCTGACATTTCTCATGCTTTTTTGAAGAGTAATGGTGATAATGGACATTCTTGTTTCACCTTTGATTTTTATTGGAAATGCTCTGAGCTTTTTCCCCATTACATAGAATGTTAGTTGATGGTTTTAGATAGATATTCTTTATTCTAAGGAAAACTCCATTTATTTCTAAACTTTCTAGTGTTTTTAATAGGAATGATATTGTATTTTATCAAAGGCTTTTTCAGCATCTGTAAGATAATCATGATTTCTCTTAGTTTTGCTAATGATGTGTTCAATTATGTTGAGTGTTTTCCTAATATTGAACCATCCCTGCCTACCTGGTATAAATCCTACTTGATCATGGTGCATTATCCCAGTAATAATATGCTGTATTCTCTTTGCTAAAATTTTATTTATGATTTTTTGCATCAATATTCCATTAGGGAGATTAGTCTATAATTTTCTTTGTTTTGGTTCTTCTTGGTTTAGGGATCAGCATCATCTTTGTGTGATAAAAGGAGTTTGGCAGAACTCTTTCTTTTAAAAAAATAGTTTATGTAGAATAGGAATTAATTGTCCTTGAAATGTTTGGTAGAATTCACTTGTAAATCCATCTGAACCTGGAGACTTTTTCTTAGGTAGTTTGTTGAGGGCTTCTTCAATTTCTTCTTCTGAAATGGGCTTATTTAAGAATTTTATTTCTTCTTCTGTTGATCTGGACAGTTTGTATTTTTGTAAATATTCATCCATTTCACTCACATTATACAAGTTTTTGGCATACAGTTTGGCAAAATAGCTCTGAAATATCATTTTAATTTCCTCTTCATTGGTGCTTGGTTCACCCTTTTTGCTTTTGATGATGGTAATTTGTTGATCTCTTTTCTTCTTTTTTAAATCAGATTAATCAAGGGTTTTTCTATTTTATTGGCTTTTTCATAAAACAACCTCAGTTTTATTTATGAGTTCAATGGTTTTCTTGCTTTTAATTGTATTACTCTCTCCCTTGATTTTCAGAATTTCTAATTTGCTATTTAATTGGGGATTTTTAATTTATTATTTTTCTAGTTTTTAATTGCATAGCCAATTCATTGCTCTCATCTTTCTCTACTTTATTCATTTAGGGATTCAGAGATATAAAGTTTCCCCCTCAAAAATTCCTTGACTGAACCCCTTAAATTTTGGTATGATGTCTCATTAGTATCATTTTCTTGGATATAATTTTGATTATTTCTACTATTTGATTTTGGATCCACCCATTATTCAAGATTAAGTTATTTAGTTTCCAATTAGTTTTTGGTTTATCTTCCCATGACCCTTTATTACATGTAATTTTTAATTGCATCATGGTCTGAGAAGTGTGTATTTATTATTTCTGCCTTTCGGCCTTTGATTATAAAGTTTGATTATAAGGACCCTTGTACATGGTCAGTTTTGGTATAGGTGCCATGTACTGCTGAGAAAAAGGTGTATTATTTTCTGTCCTCAATAGGTTTTCTCCAGAGGTCAGTCATTTCCAAGTTTTCTAAGATTTTATTCACCTTCTTAAATTCCTTCTTTGTTTCTTTTGTGGTTATATTTATCTAGTTCTGAGAGAAGGAGGTTGAAGTCCCCCACTATTAAAATTTTGCTGTATATTACTCCATCTAATTGACTCAGCTTTTCCTCTAGAAATTTGGATGCCATACTACTAGGTGCATATATGTTTAGTAATGATATAGTTTCATTATCAATGGTGCCTTATAAGATGTAATTTCCTTCCTTATCCCTTTAAATGAGATCAGTTTTTGCTTTTACTTTATCTGAGATCAGGATCACTACCCCTGATTTTTTTTTTTATTTCAGCTGAGGCATAATATATTTTGCTCCATCCTTTTACCTTTACCATGTGTATATCTCTTTGCTTTAAATGTGTTTCTTATAAACAACATAATTTGGGATTCTGATTTTTAATCCATTCTGCTATCTACTTCCATTTTATGGCACAGTTGACCCCATTAACATTATACAGTTAAGATTACTAATTTTGTATTTCCCTCTGTGCTGTCTTTCTCCATTTATATTTTTTCTTTCCTTTTCTCTTATTCCTCCTCATCAAAATTTTACTCCCTTTAACTTTTCTTTTAAAATTTCAGTTTATTTTCACTTATCATTCTCTTCCCTATAGATTAGGATAGATTTTTAAACTCAAGTGGGAATGCATCTTATTTCCTCTCTGGGCCAAATGAATGGAATTTACTCAGGGTTCACACTTTTCCTTCTTTTCTTCTATAATTATAAATAAATTATAAATAATTATATAATATAAATTTATATATATATATAATATAAATTATAAATAATTATAAATCTTTTTATCTCTTCATCTGATGTTATTTATCACTCAAGTACTATTAATCAGGTATCATCAGTAACAGACTGATTATTTTATTACTTTACTTGATAAACTCATATTATAATCAAAGTATCATAGATTGCTTGATCAGCAATTCAATTACATCAAATTGTATTTAGAATTTTTTAACTTTACTCTCTTTTCAAGTACCCTGCAAGGACACACAGTGCTTCTTATGAGCCAAAGTAGCATCTAAAGCCCAATCATTTCTTGAACTATTTGAACCCTTTGCCCCAGACTTATTTTCTCTCACACTTTATCCTCCTCTCCCCACCCAAAGTACTTAAACCCTTGTTAAGTGAAGGAGTAAGTCAAATTTATTTGACTACAAGAAATTAATTAACTGCCTGATTTAATTAACTATAAGAATCTTAAAGGGTTCTAACTACTGAGAGACTGAAGATCTCACTTGAGAACTTTACAAATGATTGGAAGTTATGGGAGACAGTGACTCAGGACTGCCCAGTTTATGATGTCCTCATCAGACAATGTGCTAAGTCAGCTCAGTAGAATCAAAGTGGGTCAAAGGATAATGAGACACTTAAGTTGAGAGTTAACACCCCTGTTTTTCATCAGAGCCTTTTGACTTATACTTAGTGATGTCATCTTGGACCTCTTCAGTGGTGAGACAAGACCTGACTTTACCTATGTTCTTTAAGTTCATTATCTTCAATTATATTTGACCCTCTCTAACCATCCCAAGAGAAGTAAAGTTCTCAAGAATGCAGAAAAAGGCAAATGAAAAGAGGAAGGAGAAAACAAAGCAAATATTGGTCAAGACCATCAAGTTGTATACAATGCTAAAAGGGAAGATGTAACATTTCTAATTCTTGAATGGTATATTTTGCAATTGAATTCTCGGTTCAATTCTGGTCTTTATGTCAAGAAGTTATGTAAATCTTTTATTTTGTTGAATATCCTGATAGTATATAATTAATTTTGCAGAATTGTAAATTCTAGTTTGTAATCCCAGGTTCTTTTCCCTTTGATCTATGATATTTCAGATCTTCCTGTCCTTCAGTATTGAGGCTTGTAGGTCCTCTGTGAGTCTGATTATGTTTCCTTTGAATTTGATTTTTTTTTCTTTTTGCTGCTTGCAGTATTCTCTCCTTTATTTGAGAGTACTGGAATTTGGTTATAACAGCCCTTGGAGTTTTTATCCTGGTGGTTCTCTTTCTGGAGGGGTTTTATGTATTCTTTCAATATTGTTTTCTTGTTCTAGGAGTTTGGTACAATTTCCCCTAATATTTTCCTGTGTGGTGTTTTCCAGGTTGTTTTTGTTGATCAAGGCTTTCTGGTAGTCCGATGAACCAAAGACTGTCTCTCTTAGATATATTTTCCAGGTTATTTGTTTTCCCTAAAAGATACTTTGTTTTCTTTATTTTTTAAGCCTTTTTATTTTGTTTGATAGAATCCCACAGTCTTGTAGATTCATTGGTTTTTGTTTATTCAATTGTAGTTTTTAGGATTTTACTTCTTCCAATTGCCTTTTGTGTTTCCTTTTTAAATGATTCTCTGGTCAATTTTTCATAATTTTCCTACATGACTCTCATTACTTTTTTTGCCCATTTTTCTTCTTCTACTCTCTGACTTTCCTACTCTCCTGCCTCCTGTGCTTTACTTCCCTTCCCCCCCCCCCAAAGAGACAGACCTTCACTGAAGATCCTCCATTGAAAACTTCTTTTAATCTTCTCTCTTTCTTTCTTTCTTTCTTTCTTTCTTTCTTTCTTTCTTTCTTTCTTTCTTTCTTGCAAGGCAATGGCCTTAAGTGGCTTGTCTAAGGCCACACAGCTGCATAATTACTAAGTGTCTGAGGCTGGATTTAAACTCAGGTACTCGTTACTCCAGGGCTGGTGCTCTATCCACTGTGCCACGTAGCTGCCCAATCTTCTCTTTTACTTAGTGGGATCTGTAGCTTGAATGTCAGAGAAGATGCTTCATTTATCTTTGGTAGGGAAAATTCTGGGAGCATGTTAGCTTTAAGCTACTATCTTGACTCTGTGCTCAAGCATAATCTTTGACTACCCAAAAACATCTCTGTGCCTTGCTTGGTATGTTAGAATAGTACTTTAGTGGAAGTTCTTAGTGGAAAACATTTTTTAAAAGGTATATGGGGTACAACATGGTACACCATGGACAACTTGCAACAAGGACCCCAAATAGGGAGTCAAAAAACCTTGGTGCAAGTCTCATCCCTAACCTTTGTTCCTTGTATGATTCTTTTTTTTTTTTTTTAGGTTTTTCTTTGCAAGGCAATGGGGTTAAGTGGCTTGCCCAAGGCCACACAGCTAGGTAATTATTAAGTGTCTGAGACCAGATTTGAACTCAGGTACTCCTGACTCCAGGGCCGGTGCTCTATCCACTGCACCACCTAGTCACCCCCTCTTGTATGATTCTGAACAAGTTGCTTAACTTTTCTGTGTCTGTTTCTTTTTCTCTAAAATGGGAGTGCCTATAAAGTCTCTTTCACTCCTAAATTTATGATCCTATACCATTGCATAGTAATCACTTTCTTTTACAATTTTGTTTAACTGGTCTAACTTAGTTCTGATGAAAATCCTTGAATTTGTATATATCATACAAGCCCATGTGATCTTAGGAAATGAATGGACTTTTAAATCAAGAGCCCTGAATTTGAATCTTGGTCTTCCCTGTAACTAATTGTGTGACTTTGCTTGTTTTAGGTTCCTAAAATAAGAAAGGATGAACTGTATTATCTTTATAAGTTTTTCCTAGTATGAAATTTTATGACCATATGAATTCACAGGAAGGGCATTTAATAAAGTCGCATAAAACAAAAGTGAGTTGGAAGACATAGGTCATTTTATTATGCATGACATTTTTCCTTCCATATGAAAATATTGAATATTTTCAAGAGTTGTCATCAGAAAACTCAGTAGTTAATTTTGAATAGCAAAACTCAAGTGACAACAGTTATTTGTAATATCCAAATCATGAAAATATCTGTTAATTAATATTATTGATTGAGTGATCTATTATTTCTGGGTAGAAGGACATAAAGTATACTTTGGGGCCCAGTTGCTGATAGCTGAAACCCAGATACCAAAAGGTTGATCCATATTAATAGTTCTAGTTTGGGTTCATTTCTGGCTCATTTGGGTACCAAGTCCTTCCAAATTCTTCTTTTTCCTTTTTGAGATAAAGCTCAGATGATATCATATGTATCATCCCACAGTATGTGAAAGAATGGAATCTTCAGCCATGTCTAAGAAGGCAGCAATTTGCTCTCTCTCTCTCTCTCTCTCATCAGATAAATGATGGGTGTCCACCAGGTACTCCATCATTAGTGCAAAGCCTTACATTATCAATGAAACAAACCTTCATATTCTAGCTGCCTATGTGGCAAGAGGTATTGCTTATCAGAATTTCCCCAAATCCTAGGTCTAAGAGACATTTCCCTTAGAATACTGACTCTTCTCCAGGATTTGTTCTTTTTCCTTAGAATATCTGTACACACCTAACTAAAGGTTACTAAAAATATTTTATAGACCCAAGGAACAATATTGGACCTCTAATGTTATTACTATAGAAACAGCCTCTACCATAGCAAGTCAACTCTTTCCTTGTAATTATAATTCTAGGGAGTTGCTGACAGCATTCAGAGATTAAATGACTTGTCCAGGGTCACAAAGGATAAATGTGAGAGGGGGAACTTTAGCTTAAGTGTTCCAGGTTCCAAGCCTGGTGCTTTATTTATTGCATCATGTTGCTTCTCAGTGAGAGGCATTTATATTATATAAAATGAGGTGTTTTTTCAGTTTCATTCCTCCCATTTTTTATTAAGAAACATTGTTCCAGAAATCTATATTTCTTTATATTTTTCTGCTTTTGATCCCTGAATGGTCCTGGATTTCCTAGAAATATTTAAAAATTTACTTTGAAAACTTATTTGCACTTTTTGGGACAAAGTCATTTCTATGGTACATAGACACACACACACACACACACACACACACACACACACACAAACATTCACTTTCTGTGTATTTTTCTGTTTTGCTATCCTCCTTTATTAATGTGAGACCAGTTTATTTTAAAGCCAGGAAACCTATTCAATTTTCCTGCCCACTTGGGAACTGAAAATTTGCTGTGGTTTTCCTCTCTGCGTGATTATTTAATTAACATGCCACTCCAATCTAGTACTGGACCTCAATTATATTACAACTTTAAAATAAATTAACCTTTGTGTCACTTCACCTGGGTCTTTCTGGGGAAAGTCACATGGAATGTCAAGGAAGAGGGGACAAAAATCACCTCAGGTTCAAATGAAATATCTTTTATCTATGCTCTAAACAAGCCGATCCTAGAAACTCAGTCCCTGGTCAGTGCTGAGCTTTTCTACCAGTTATGTGTAATTAGTGACAAAATCCAACAGGTGGCACAAATGTATTTGAATTTTATATTGATTCATAGTGTTTGCCCGCAAATTACTGCAGTGTCTGTCAGGGATGTCAGTAAAGATCCACCATGTCTTTTAAGGGTAGAGGGGATGCCTGTTTTCCCAAGGACCAGAGAAAAGTTGGAAATGTCTACCAGAATTAGACCAAAAATTAATTATTTGAAAACCTCAGGATTCAGTCACTGTGCAAACATTGGTCTTTCCCTGGGGTCATTTCCTTCTGGGAAAGGAGGGGAAATAATCAACTAAAAAACAAAAGAAAACCAACTCCCACACGTCCACACATACCTATACACCTACACACACGCACAGCCACGCAAGTCTTGAGTTCTTGTGGCTACTTGTTCTCAGCAGTGGGACCTTTCTGCTGTGATGTGGGAGAAGTGAATCAGAAAGGCTTGCAGCAGAGGGATCCCAAGGCTGCAAAGCCTGGCCCGGAGGTCCTCAGCACAGCTCCCAGCCAGGCCGGCCGGTGCTCTCTGGAAGCAGGTAGAGGTTTACTGGCTTGCTCACCGGGATCTCAGGAGCTGCAAGGGCCGGAGTAACAGAGCAGCGAGCTCGGCGCCCTCTGCTGGCAGCTCTACAGATTTCATCAGAGTTCTTGGAGAGAACTTTGCAAACCTGACCAGCGTCCTCAGACCTGCCCCAGTGATGCTCATTTGTGCTCTAAGAGGATCTGGGTCCCTGTCTCCCAAGCAGATGCAACAACTTCCCTAGCTGCAGCCAGGGCGAGGACTGCAGCAGTGTTTCACCCTGGTGTCCCAGAGGTTGCCTCTACAGCTTTCAGACACCACTCCTTCTATGAGATGATTAAGGTAATTTTGACCTTGCAGATGGCTGATATTTATATAGCACTTTAAACTTTGCAAAGCACTGGACATGCACTAGCTCATTTCCCAGGAAAACGAGTTTTTCCCCTTACCGCATCCTTTTCTTTTTCATAAAGAGGAATCCCCACCAAAGACCCAAGAGGGACAGGAGAGAGAAAACAACACCTGCTGTCTCTCTCAGAATGAGAAAGAAATAAACCCTTACAAATCAATAAATATGGGAAAATACTCAAATGCCTTGCCCCTTCTCTTCTAGCAAGTGTGAAGAGATGGCAATGGGTGGGCAGGAAGAGTATCTGTCAGCTCAGTAGTTTAAATTCACTGGAGATGTGCTTCCCATGAACTGGTTTTTAATGTGTCATATCACCAAGTCATTTCCCTCAATAAAGTGTGAAGGGGTTACAGCTTCCCAGAGGCTTTGAAAGAGGCCATGGAGAAAACTTGTTTTCCTTTTATATCTTGAAGAGAGACAGGTCTCTTTCTATATGGAATCAGATGCCTAGTATGTTTTTTTAACACACCACCAATCGGCCAGCATTTATTGAGAACTATTGATGTGCCCAATGCTGTGCTCTGCTCCATGAGAATTAAAGAAAAGATTCAGAGTTTTCATCCTATATCATAAAATATCAGATAGAATTATCTTAGAGATCATTCTGCTCAACAGTTTCATTTTACAGATGAGGAAACTGAGGCCCAGGTAGAGACTTGTTCAAAGTCACAAGGATCATATGTGACAAAGTCAGAAGTCAAATATAGACTCTCTGTTTCCAAATTTAATGCTCCTCCCTTTGAGGCTCCTTTTTACTCTTCCTTTAATTATATCATTTCCATTCATTTTTAGGAGGAAAGAACCTGAGGAAGAAAAAATTATTTAAATGGTATTTTCATGGGTTATATGACAAAGAATGTCTTAGAATATATGACTCAGGATTTTTTTTTGGTTGAACTTATGATCTGAAGGTCAACTCAGATTTCTTACACTATAAAGTTCTGGCAAAAATTACTCTGTGCATGTGGACATATATATATGGAGTGAAATAGATCTTTGTTGATATTTTTTATTTCCCTAAAGAAAAAAAAAAGCAATAATAGGTTTTTGTACTCATGTCTGAGCATCAACATTGTGAGAACTGTCATTAAGCATAAATCAGGAAACACAGGATGATTTAATACAGTTTTTGTATGTTAAGGAAAAAAGTCAGAAATAAAGCAGTTTAAATATTGTGGAGATGTTCCTTAGGGCTATTCCCTGCTTTCTTTTCTGCCTTAGACTCTTTAACATCAAAGTTTAGACAGATTTGCATGGTATTTGAAGCTTTTTGATAATAGAAACAGAAAGATATGAAAAGATTTTGGATTGGGAGACATTTTTATGGTCTCAGAATTCAAGAAGCATTGTTTCACTCTTTCAAGTGTAAGACTTGCTCTGAACATGACTAATTCAAGCTATCAGATACTATAAATAAATGGCAGTTGTAATCAATGTTTCTAAGTTGCGAAAGTTGACAGATGCAGAGAAGTAACTATAGTTCATATAGTTGGTTAGGAAATCATTTAGAGGATTACAATGAAAAGCAGCAATTTGCAGTGAATGAAGTAATAGATTCTCAGAAACTTCAGTGTCTTAGATCCTCCATTGTTTAGTCTTGTGACACAGGAAGTCACTCAAAACTTTCTGAGCCTCATTTTCCTCATCTGTAAAATAAGAGTAATGATACTTGTGCTGACTCCTCCATGGGATTGTTGTTAGCAAAGCATTTTAGAAACTTAAAATTTTATAAAATGTCTATCATCAACATTGTTAATATTATTAGTTATCTTAATTCTTCCACTAGATTATATGCTTTTTGAGAGTAGAGATCATATCTCATACAAAGTTTTAAAATGCCATGCAATTCTAGTCATTCAAACTATATTTTATAATTTTTATTAATGGTTTTGTTTTGTATTTTCTATATTTCTAATCTATAACTCTCTTCTCTTCCTTCCAAGGAACAATTTCCTATAAGAAAATATAAAAGGTTAATATAAAATATAACAAAATCTAAAAAGAAGAGAGGAACAAGTTAGCAAAAACAACCAGTATATTTTTGCAGCATTCCATATCCATAGTCCCTATATACACCATGAAAGTTTCCAGATTGCATAGCTTTTCCTTTCTATAGATCTTTTGATTATTTAAATTTCATAGCATTCACTTTTTATTTTGTTGTTTTTCTTTCTTTTTACATTCTATTTATTGTGTATAATGTTTTCCTGTTTTTACTTAATTTACTTTGCATCAACTCATACAAATCTTCCCTTACTTCTCTGTATTTATGATATTCACTGTTACTTATAAAACAATAATTTTATTCAATGATTATATTTTGCTTACTCACTGAAAAAATAATTTTATTAGTGGTTCTAGGGTTTATATTATTTTTAAACCAAAACTATTTAGTTGGAACTTTCTTTTATAAAATGTAAACCATTAGCAAATGCCTAAACCATTGGAATCAAACTTTTGACTATTGTCTAATTTTGTGAGAAGTGTTGTTCTTTTTGAATGTTTTGTATGATAATAGTTTTAAGTCTTCAATAAGCACATAACCAAAACAATTTATTTTTAAGTGATATTATTTAAAACAAATTAATAATTAAGAAATTCTTATGCACTTGCTGATAGGTGATAGCACAGTGATAGTTGCTGGAGAAACAGGTACAAAAGTAAGATATTTCCTGCTCTGAAGGGGTTTATATTCTATTTGAATGTTAAATGTAAATTTTGTAATACTATAGAAATTCTATAAAGTTCAAATTAATGGTGAACTGAAGACAAGAAATATTTTGCTTATGAAGAATATATGATATGTTTATATATACCCTTTAGTACAATTTAGAAGCTTTTTTCTTCTATGTGTGGTTCACACAAATCACTCCACATGCAAGCAAACAAACTTGAAGGACTTCGACATCCGAGGTCGCCCTTCTCCAAAGTTGTATTTGGTACAGAGGTGATTTAAAGGTTCCTGCCAATCTGCCATGTTTAATAGCATGCTGCTGTATAGTACAAGAGCACCTTGTAATTAGCTGGGATCAATCATTTAGCTAAAGTCAGACATAGCATTTTGGAGAGTTCCAACCTCAGGAGAAGGAAATAAAAATAATGCTTGAACTGCTAGTAACTGTTTGACTGCATTGTGCTAAAATGCTGATAAAAGGTCACCTTTCGAGGGTAAAGAAGCAAGTACATTTATTTACCTAATTCATAACAGCTTTTTTTTTCTCAATTGACAAAACAAGTGAGTGAGGGAAAAATATAAATATTTACAATTAAGCTAACCTAGTTATGCCTTCATCCTAGGATCACAGAATTTGAAAGTCAAAAGGAAGTCTAAAAGAGGTAATTTAGTCCACAATTCAGAGATTCTTCTATAATATTCCTGATGAATGGTCCCCAAGCCTCTGCTTGAATAATTCCTGAAATCAAAAAGCTAACTACTTTGTAAGTAATTCATTCTACATTTGAACAAGCCAGATTTCTAGAAAATACATCCTTAAAGAAGGATAAAAATCTTCTCCTTAATAATTTCAACTTATTAGTCATAGTTCTCCTTTGTGACTTCTAAGCTTGCCATATGAATTTCCTTTGGGAAGCATAATATAATATAATATAAGCTAATATAAGTTAATATAATATAATATAAGCTAATATAATATAATAAATATCCTTCAGACACAGTTTTCTCATTGGTAAAATGGAGAGATAACAGGAAACAATTGTAAATGACAATGTATATTAAGCAAATATAAATCATAGATTTGTATTGTATTGTTTCGCATTATATATCAGTTTTTTTGGTTTTATCAAATTGGATCTGTGACTTCAGTGATATTTTCTTTCCTTGCTTTGCATTCACAATATCAGCACAGTAGTTGATTCAAAGGAGGAGCTTAATAAATACTTGCTACGCAACTGAGTGAGGAAATTTCTTTTGCATAATGGCAGTTATTCAACTTAAAGACCTAGATAGTTAGCTTGACTAGGTTAAGTTGACTTGCCTAGGGTGACATGGCTACTGTGAATCAAAGTTTGTCTTATAGTAAGGTCTTCCTGATGCTCAAACTGGTTCTCTATCCTGTATTATATCATGTTGCTTCTCCCAGATGTCATTATTATTATTATTATTATTATTATTATTATTATTATTATTATTGATATTTAGGCTATGAGCTGAGACTAAAATAAAAGGAGAGTTGGTCCATGATATTTTGTTCACAGATGATTTGGCATCAATGTTATCCCCTTGGGGCTGAGAAACAACAAAGTATGGATCAATTCTTTGCTACTTGTGTTAATTTTGGCCTAACAAGCAACACTAAAAAAACAGTGATTCTTCCATAATCAACATTGTTCCATCTATATTTGGAACCATCAGTTAGTGCAAATGGGGAAATTTTGAATCCTGTGTATAAGTTCTATTACCTTGGCAGTATATTTTCCACAGATATACATATAAATGATGAGATTGATGCAAGCATTACTAGAGTTAGTTGAGTAAGTTTGAGGGGCTCTGAAGGAAAGGGTGGGAGAGAAGAGGTTAATTACTAGACTGAAGGTCCATAGATACATTGAACTGACCTCAATGTTGTAAGTCTGTGATAGTCTACCAGTGCTATGCTAGGAAACTGAATCCCTTCCATTTGAATTTTCCTAGGAAGATTCTGAAAATCAACTGGCAAGATAAGGTACTAGCATCGAGGTCCTTTCTTGAGTTGAACTATCAAGCTTTCAAACTGTGTTGCAGAGAGGAAGACTCCAATGGTTCAGCTATGTTGTTTGAATAATATTTGCCAAAATAACCCCTATTTTATGGAGAACTCACAAAAGGCAGACACACGAAAGTTAGAAGTAACACAAGGAGACTCTCAGGGTCTCTCTGAAGTACTTCGGAATTGATTGTGAGACATGGGAGATACGGGCAAAGGAACTCCAACTTGCTGTGACCCCATCAAAGAAATTTTATCTATGAGCAGAATGGCAAAAGTAATGGGAGATGCCAAAATTTAGAAACATCTCAACACCAAATGTTCATATGGGTTTTTTGTGTCTGATTTTTGGTAGAGCCTTCCAAACTTTATTGGTCTGATTAGCCACAATTGGACACAAAATATCTTTACTCCAACATAATGATGCCAATTTGGTCCTCTTCATGAAGGATAGTAATCAATTATCAGTGATTATTATTATTATTAACATTAATTAATTAATGACATTGAATATATCTACTCTAATATACCAACTTCAGTTATTTGAAGATAAACAAAAATAGATCCTTTTATCTTCTTTCTATAGAGCTAACACTTACAGTCACATTTTTTTCATGTGACATATTTCAAGTCCCACCATCAACTCAATTATCTCAGATGAACAGAGTCCAGTGTGTGACTGTCCTGTTAAAAATGAGATCCCATCATTAAAATGACTAATAGTTTTTGGAAAGCAATGAATTAGGTCTGATAAAGGTGTTTCCCATAGTTATTAGTATTTATCAATCAATAAATATTTATAAAGCACCTGTTTTGTGTAAACACTAGACATACCAAAAAAGTAGAGATAAATGACAGTCCCTCTCCTCAATAAATTCACAATGGTGGCCTATGCATTGTCCATGTCAAGTTTCCAAAACATGATTTTTGATGAATCAATGGTTTGATTTCAAAAACCATGGAAAAGAAAACTAAGAGATAAATTTGGAACAAAGATGTGTCTTTTTTATGGTTTAAAATGTTAACTTCATAGATAACTATCTATTCTACTTAATTATATGTAGTTCAAGATATGATGAGAAGCTTCAGGAAATAACTATTTACTCAAAGTTAGGTTTAGACTTTCTTCTGTTTTCTTAATAGGGAAACAGAGGCTTTTTGAAGAGAGGGGATGGAAAGAGGCTGTGTTGCTATTGTCCTTGCTTTCCCATTTAATACAGTCTGGTATATAATAGCCATTTAATAGATGCTTGTTCAGTTGAGCATTATTTTAGAATGATTAATGAGATAGTCATATGCACTATGGATTAGAGAAATGCACAAGGCAGACTGAACACTATATCTTTAGTGTTCAAGGAGCAATACCTTATATTTGCAAGCATGCAGAGCAAATGTCTTCAAGTCCAGCCTTCATCTCCAGTGTTTATAAGAAAAGTTCAGGGCCATTTTTATTTCCCTCAATGCTCATAGAATGTTGATAATTTAAAAGGAAATTCATTTAAAAATTGTTAGTCACTTACATTTGACACTTTATGACCCCTTTGGAGTTTTCTTAGCAAAGATACTGAAGTTGTGTGTCATTTCCTTCTTCAGCTAATTTTCAGATGAGAAAAATGGAGACAAACAAGGTTAGCTGATATGTCCAAGGTCACACAGTAAGTATCTGATGCCAAATTTGGACTCAGAATGATGAATCTTTCTGACTCCCTTCATGGTACCACATAGCTGCCTTTAAATAGATATCATATGAGTCTCAGGTAATTCCCCCCGAACCATTATGGTTTAGTAAAATAATAGTGTTAGAAATAAAATAAATATTTGAACTGAGAAATTCTTTTCAGTGCTGGCTGGGTACAAGTCTAGACTGACTAACAAAAGAATTGATATAATATAATCTCTAGGCAAAGGTAGAGTTCTGAAATAGTAACACAACTCCATTTCTGCAAGAAGAAATCTTAAAAAGCTTCAAAAGATGGAAGCATCTCAATGCAAAAATTAGCCTAGTGACACTTGGCAAGACAAGTCTGGCCAGAGAGGACAGCGGCACATGCTTGAAGAAAGAAACTTTGGGGAAATTAGCTATTATTATCATTCCATTCCAGTCTTTTTTGTTTAGGTAGATATGGTCCAGGGATAATGATCATAGCAATAATTGTACTAATAGCTAATATTTAGATAACATTTTATGGTTTTCAAAGTGACTCATTTATTTTATTTTATTTGTAAACATCATTATCCTGCCATTATTATATTGTTATTTTACATTTAATGTCTATAGACTCCTATATTGATAGATAAATAAATGTGCTTGAGAGCTGCATGAATTTATCATTATGTAAGTTGATCCTAGCTAGGTGTTGTATTATAGAGAATACCACACTTGAGTGAGGAAGACTTGAATTTGAATCCTGCCTTGGATACTTAATAGCTATGTTACCTTAAGCAAGTCATTAAGCTTACTCATGCCTTACCTATAAATGTTACCTTATCTATAAAATGAGGATGATTTTACTATATATCACATGCTTATCACTAGATTAAAATGAGATATTTTATAGAGCTTTTTAGTAAACCTTAAAGTAATATATATATATATATATATATATATATATATATATATATACATACATGTATATAAACTATTTCATGGTACCACCTATCTCCCTGCTATCCTGCTTATTTATAAATTATAAAATATATATGTTTTAAATATATATGTTTTATCTGTTAACACCTAGGTTTTATCTCCTCTGTTTTTTTGTTTATCTCCTGCTTTTTGATTCATATAGTTTGAAAGTTATGATTATTGGCAATGTTAAAACATTTTTTATATAAGACAATGTTATATTTCGGCAATTGTGGGCAAGAGTTGGGTTTGTGAAAATGGTTGGGTTCCAGTATGAACAATTTGAGTACTCCAAGATATTCTGAGGTTTATCTTTGCAGAAGTATGAAAATGTATTGTCTGTTATATAAAGTTTCTGATGTATAATTTTAACTACTATGTGCTAAAATTTTAGAGACTGCAGTGATGTGTGGCAAAGTTTTTGCCTTTTTCTTCAATAATCTCCATTGACCTCTAAGCCGATGTAATGTAAGGATATTGCCATTATAAACTCCACTGTTTCCATGAATGATGAATAAATGAATATAGCATTTATTACATACTCTCTTTGTGTAAAGGCCTTTGCTAAGCACTTTACTAAGTTCTGGGGATACAAATCGCAGAGTTTATCAAGGAGTTAACATTCTAATATAAAGACATTTTATATATAAACTAGTCATATGGAAAGACCTTATAGTACTTAAGGTGCAGCTACATATCAGATGGCAATAATACATGTCATTTCTATTAATAAAACCATATTTTTTTCTGATATTGAACTCTTAGTTTCATTTGTCAAGAAATTTATT
Organism: Macrotis lagotis; assembly: GCF_037893015.1. Taxonomy (NCBI): domain Eukaryota; kingdom Metazoa; phylum Chordata; class Mammalia; order Peramelemorphia; family Peramelidae; genus Macrotis; species Macrotis lagotis. Next base: position 333,186,764 of record NC_133666.1, read on the forward strand.
TTCTGGATTATCAGACTATTATTGTTAAGGAAAAGGGGATTTTAGGAAGTTATCAGAGCTAATCTCCATAGGGATCCATTTGGATCATAGCTACAGGTGCTAATATTGAAACATATCCAGTGATTAAGATTTATAGCTAACCCAAGAGCTCTTACAATTACCTGTTCATGTGTTGTGGTTTCTTGGTAGTTGATGCTGGTGATGTTCATGGTACAACAATTCATAGGGATTGATTAAAACCTTTATAATGTCTTTAAGGGCCAGTCTGGAAAGCAGGTTGTTCTCCAGGAGTCAATGCTTTAATAGACCTTCTTGGACTCTGGATCCTGGACCATCTCCAAGGGTTCAAGGAGAGGAGTTGAGGTGGTTAGATTTACTTTGAATATGATGTCTTTCCCTCAGGGTGACTTTTAACTTCACCTAAATTGGCTTACCTGTCCTATGAAGAACAGTAAATGAGTAGTTGTTGGTTGTGGTGATATATATAGTGAGGACCCTTCTCACAAGTTCCCTACATCAATAATAGCTGCAAAGATTGAACTGGATCAAGGCTGGTGTTCTTCTTAGGGGGCTTTTAGACTTACCATCCATAGATTGCAGTTCTTTAATGCAGGAGGGAGGGTTGAAAAAACCCTTGTTTACAAGGATTATTCCTCTTATTATGGCTTTTAATTTTTTTTAGTTTTTTTTTTTTGTTTGCAAGGCAATGGGGTTAAGTGGCTTGCCCAAGGCCACACAGCTAGGTAATTATTAAGTGTCTGATGTCGGATTTGAACTCAGGCCCTGACTCCAGGGCCGGTGCTCTATCCACTGCGCCACCTAGCCTCCCTGGGCTTTTAAGTTTTATCAGGATACATTTACACCATTCACACATGTAGAGCCCAAAAGAAATTTAAAAATGACAAGAGAAAAATATACAGTGTTAAAGCTACTTAATTTGTTTGTTTGTGTGTGTGTGTGTGTGTGTGTGTGTGTGTGTGTGTATCTTGAATAATATAGGTTGATACCATCCATATACATCAAGGAATTAATGAAATGTTTTGTCCAGATGCCCCCTTTAAGTTTGGAAGTCATATTTAATATTTTTAGGAGAGATAATGTACTGAATTTCAGGACAGGTAGAACTAGAACAGGCTTTAATTGGTTCCCTGAAGGAAGGTCTGTATTTTAGAAGAATTATTTGTGATATTATTATGATGACACTATATTTTAAATAGAGAACAGTTTTCCATTTGTGAATCAAAATAATTTCTCACGATATTTATTTTCTAATTTAGTAAGTGCAGTATGAAAAGTAAGGCTTTCTGTTTATAATACATCTGGACTTGAAATTTCTTTGCTGTATAGAGAACTCTTTGTGAGTGTGTGTGTGTGTGTTTGTGTGTGTGTATGTGTGTGTGTGTGTGTGTAATGAGAAATAAACATATGCAACTCTTCACTGATGGAAATTGTTATCTTGTCTATAATTTCTCAATCTTAGAGATTTTCTCAGGATACTGAAAGTTTAAGCAAGTTGGTCTGGAATCATCCAACTAGTAAACCTCACTAGAAGAATTTGGACCCATGTCCTCTTGATTCCAAGGCCCAGTCTTGACCCACTACACTACACTGATTTTCATTGTTATTTTCATTATTTATGATTATTAGGATCATTCATCCTAGCTTAATTTGCTCCTTGATCTTCTAGTTAGTATATAAAAACATCCTCAAAATAAGAGATGCTAAGACAAAAGTAATTGGCAAAGTTTACACACACACATATGCATGAACACACACACGCATGCTCACATACACACATTTTAAAGTCTTGGTAGTAATTCTTTCCACATCTTCCTCCCCTTAGTATAAATTTGGGACCTGCTTCTATATTTTCCTTGACCATGTTAGATTACATTAGATGATGAATTAATGAAAAGCCATCACTAATTTCTGCCTGAAATAATTGTCCTTAAAGTGAACTAGACCAGGCCATTTCTCAGCAGCTATTTTCTATCTGGAATATTTTTATGGAGAAATTGTCTATTTTGACACCTGCTTTTCAACGACAGTGAAGTATTTTAAAAGAAAGTAAATGGCTGATGGCATAGTTGGTGACATGTTTTACACTCAATACTGTCATTGAAAAGCCCTCTGTAATAATACATTGTCTGATTTATGGCCCTTGCCTCTTCACTCCACAACATTACATAATTAAACCTGATTATAATTACTCTCATTATAACCACATCTCCTGATAAAATCCAAACTCCTTCATTCCCCAGGATAATGTTATAACAAGGATGTTCAATTCTATATTTGGTTTCTAACAAATGAGTTGCTTTCCCCAAACTACAGAATTAGACCCAGTGAAGCACTGTAGCACAAATCTGTCTCAAAGCCAAAGATAGAAATCAGAATTCAGCAAAACCTTGTGTGCTCAGTTAGGGGACACAAAGCTTGATGGTTTATTAGAATGAGTAGATAAACTTGTCATTTTAGTGAACATTTAGTAGTCCTTCCATGTAATTAGGCAGTCTGGAAATTAGCCATTCTTCATTAGCAGGAAAATTTTGAAATTAAAGATTTTGTTACTGAAGAATAATAATAGCAGTTCTCATGTGGTAATCGACTTTCAAAAAAATCTTTTTCACTTTAAAGGACTTTCACATAATTTAAAATTTGTTTTGGAAAACTGCATATAAAGCAACACATTGATTGAGATTATTTGGTTGGACATTTTCTATTTTCTACAGAAATTCTTATTGGGAAGCTTTGAACAGGAAAATGGTTAGAGTATAAGATGTAGAGTCAGGAAGGTCTGAGTTTAAGTTCAGTTTTAAACAATGGTTACTTAGTATGTGACTGTGGACAAATCACTTAACCTCCATGTCTTAGTTTCTCCAAAAAAAGAAAAGTTCTATCCAAATGCTATATATACATGTAGATATATATATATATATATATATACATATATATATATAATATACATATATTTTATTAGCAGGCATATTGCAACAAAGTTCAAACACAAATTTGAGTTAGTTACACAGTTACACTTGGTGAACCTGAGGCAGATTTTTACTCTAAAATTTCTAGAAGGTAATATGTCAATCAATCAAAAATATGTTGAGAACCTAGTGTTTACTAGCATATTTTGTTTGCTGCTGATACAAAGATAAAAAGTTAAGAGGAGCCACCCTCAAGGAACCTACATTGACAAACTAGAATGTGTTAGGGTACTCACTGTCTTTCTAATGAGTTGACATTGCCCCAAATTTAAACCAGCCCAGCTTACTCCCTCTGCAACTTAGGGTTTTTTATGCTCAAAAGAAGGGCTAGTTGGAGAAGTATTTGCATAAAGATCCTAATTGCTATGCAAGATATGTATTAACTATTATAGAATTAAGTGAACAGTCAAAAGAAATCAATATACAATAGCAGTAACAACTTTGAAAGACTTAAGACCTCATGTCAATTCAATGACCAGAGGATCAATGCTGAAAAATGCTACTCATCTTCTGATAAGGTGAAGTGATGCATAGTCATAGACATACCCAATATGCAAATTTTATTTAGTTATGTGTATTTCTTATGAGTTATTCTCCCATGGGGCAGGAGGAGAGAAAACAAATGCTTGTTAGTATGAAAAAAACTTTTAAAAAAGGTATTTTGTAAACACAGGAGCTGCGAAAAAGCCAACCTATCTTATCTCATCCTAACTCTATCACTTAGTCTCACTATGCCTCAGTTTCTCTATTTATAAAATGAGGGTGTTAGATTCTATAACCTCTAAGGTCGCTCCCAGCTCCAAATCTATATTCCTATCTCTGGGATAAGGATGTAAAGGTTGAGAACAAACTAAGCAGCTTCCCCCATTTGTCACTATAGACTCAGACCTTTTGAGTTAATCTGTGATTTCCTTATTCTATTTATTTCATAATATTTGTGCATCTCTTTTCTAAGTTAAAAAATTCTCTATCCTTCAATCATCAAATTATGTGGAAAAACATAATTTTGAATTCCCTCACCCTCCTATGGGTGCACTGAACTTAATAAGGATTAGGCCTTTACTGATAAAAGGTTATTGACTGATTGAAATGAATGGATGAATAACTATTTGAAGCTCAGTATATACTTATGGAATTAAATTTCTGGATCTGAAAGGATGACAAAAAATAGATTCTGAGCTTTATAATTTGCAACAATTCCCTCCTTAAACTAAATCTTTTACAACTTTGAAAAACCAGGTAAGAAAACTGTTTCAAAAAGACTGACTTCTGCCTATAGAAAGCACCTGCATCCTCCCTTTTCTCTAAACAAGGATCCAGACTATTTTAAACTTTAACATCTTTTTGTATAGTATAGGTATAACTTCTGACTCCTAGGATCCAAAGTGGGCAGATTGTATTTTAATAGTTTGAGTGTATATGTTTGACCAGTTCTTAGGGAAAATTATCTTTTAAAAACATAGATGCAGTTTGTATCAGCCAGTATGGAAAAGGATTGTGTGTTTGTGAGATGTCTGTGTGTGTGTGTGTGTGTGTGTGTGTGTGTGTGTGTGTGGTGGTGGTGTAGGTAGAAGAAAGAGCCAGAGCCAGAGATGACAGAGACAGTGATAGAGACCGGGAAAGAGACAGAGATGAGAGAGACAGTGGGTAAAGGAGAGCGACAGAGGAGCAACACAAACAGACAGGCAGAGGCAGAGGTGGGGAGACAAGCAGACAGAAATCCACAAAGAACAGAAAGTAATGGCCTGTTTTGTTTCTTCTGATTGCTTTAGTACCTCACAATTTCCTCCACCTCCAACCATCCTGTGGTGCTCAGTTCTGAAAATCAGAAAAAGCTGGTGAAGTAATTTGATGCTGTCCGTTTTCCTATGTGCTTTGGCAGCAGATTGTGAAAATGTTCAAGAATGTTTGTAAGTGGTCAGAATGAATATGTGGAAAGATGTGGATCTGAAGTCCTCTTTTAAAATAAAATAAAAAATCTCTTAACATGGGAAGAGATTTTTATGTTTCCCTGATGTGAAAATTATTAGCAGCTAGTCCCAGTCCCCAAATGGGAATTCAGAGCCTATTGCCTAGCTTTCAAATTCTATTAGTGGACGATGTTAAGATGAACTGTGCTTAATTTTCACCAGAAAAATCAGAATATGAGCAGTATGTGATTCAAGGAAGGAAGTACTTGATTGAAGGCTATCTTTCTCGTACTTTCTGCTTTGATTATTTTGATACTTCCCTTCTAATGTTTGTAACAGAGAGATGCTAATTGCTTTGGAATCCAATTTTTGTATATTAATCATGTTTTTATCATTTCTTTGTTTTCCCACAAATATATGAGCAGAAATAGTTGAAAGAAAAATAACTCACTGAAATTTATGTTTAAAAAATCTAGAAAGAAAAATATTGGGAAGAAATCATTTTATTTGAAACTATTATTTACAAATTAAAGTCTAGACTCAAGGCCTCATTCAGTGATTGATTTATCAGAGCATCAATGACCTCACAATCACATCTAAGTAAAATTTTCATGGAGAATTCCAATTTCAAAATATCATCGTCTTTAATTCATAACTTTTTCATTGGCTATATATTATTATTCATTTATTATAACAGAGGATGACAAAGAAATTATTTTGCTTTTTGAAATTCAATGGTATGATAAAAATATTTTTCAAGGAGAGGAGAAGGTTAAGACTTTTGATTTCATTCACGTGGGGAACTCTCAATGTGAAAAAATCCCTCTATTGATCAGAAAATCATCTGTAATTATAGGCTTAGGGTGTTGCCTGGGGCATTTATAGGTCAGTGACTTGTCTAGTGTCAAGCAACTGATTATTATAAGTAAAAGACAAGGTTTGAACCCAATTTTTTTACTTTCTAAGACCTGAACAAAATATAATTGTATCAAATGCACTATTAGTTCAAATTATTTTATTAGACTTTGAATTTATTTTTTGTACTTATTTAACAAAGTATTTTCACATACATATTTTCATTTGATCTTTTTAGCAATTCTGTGAAGATAAAAATATAAAAATAACATTTTCCATTTTATTTATGAAGAAATTATAAGAAATATTAAAAAATTTGCTCAAGATAATAGCAACAGAGCTAAAACCAGAACCCAGTGGGGCAAAGCAAAAGTGTCTGAGCATGACATATAAAAGTTTAGTTCTCACTGTCAAAGCAAAGTTTTCTGATGATATCCAGATTTTTCATTTATTGAGAAGTGTAGCAGTAAACTGTAAGAATATAACAAAGAAAAAAATTAGATATTCTGATAATATAAATCTTACAGATTCTTATAAAGTATATATGTTTTTCTAATTTTAGTTAGATTAGTTAGGATTAATAAACTGGTAGGCATTTGGTTAAACTACTTTTTTGAATGGAGTCTCTTTTGAATACAATAGCAATTAACTAGACTCCCCTTTCAATATACAATTTGGCAAAAAATCATCATAGTCAAAGATGTCATTTGAAGTTTACTAAGAAAATTATTGAAAAACAGAAAAGATAACTAAAACAAATATATGATTACTTTTGCTAAGACCCTAATGAATGAATTCTCTCATTATTCTCTTATGTCTATTTAGCAGTTTTGAGCTGATTACTGTACTACTACTATAAGTCGATGAGTTCCTTTGGGTAGTAAATTTGTTTTAGAAGTACAGGGTGACCTATTCCCTATTGGCCTGGAGTGAAGTCAGTAAAAAGAGGTGAACCTTTGTGGTGGGGCAAGCCAAGTACCTTCTTGAGTTATAAATTGACTGAGTTTTATAAGAGGAATTGCCAGGTCATAAAGAAAGTAAAGAATATCCAAGGGTATAATGAACACTTAAACAGAAAGCAAAACTGTGTTTAAACCATGTTAAAAACTGGTAGAATCAGAATTGTAAGTACACTGAAAACCAGAGTGAAACAGCAAGAAGATATCAAAGTGATCAGATATGTGAAATACTCTAGCATGTAGGAAATTTGCTTTAGGAAGCACACTAAAACTTTAAGAGAGGAAAAGTGAAGGATTAGTCAGAGTTCATTTCTCTCTGATCTGAGGGGGCTACATTGGTGCAGGAAGCCTGGACAGAGTAGAAATCCAATCCTAGAGTGAATATTTGTCTTCTGCAGGACTGAGTTGTTTGTGGAAGTATCAATCAATTAATTCACAGATATATGCTGACAACTCTAGTTATTTTTCTCTCTCTTAAGTTATTTGAAAGTTTGCTTCCTTTAAAAGGAAAATAATGTGATATGTTCTATAACTCACCCCAATCCACATATATCACACACTTTTCCTCTCAAATGACAGAAAAAGGGAAGCTTTAATAAAATACTATCCTTCACTTGGTTGGCTACCTAATGGTTTTTCTCTAAAAGCTAAAATTTGGAGTCATTGTCCCAAAAGAAAGTCAATATCAAAGGGCACCTATTCTCCACTGTAACATTTTGTGAACTTATTATTGATTCTGCCAAATAGAGGGAAGCAGAGAAAGAAGATATCAGAATAAAGTAGAACTTTTTAAAAAAAATAAGATTTTATTTCCTCCTCTAGAAAATGAAAATGAAGAGAAGTACGATCAGGGTGACAATAAGAGGACCAATTAGAAGCCATATTTCTTGTAAAAATGAATAGCTATAAGAGAATTAGTTTCTTCTTTTCTCCTCTCCTCTCTTATCTTTTCCTTAGCAAACTGTAATTTCCTCAGCATGGGGAATTCCATAGTACCAAATTTCTTTACCAGTGAAGATTAGGATCTATTCTGCAATTAATTTTTTTAAGAGTTTATCCCTAATGTGCGACTAGGTGGCGTGGTGGATAGAGCACCAGTCCTGGAGTCAGGAATACCTGAGTTCAAATCTGGCCTCAGACACTTAATAATTACCTAGCTGTGTGGCCTTGGGTAAGCCATTTAAACCCATTTGCCTTGCAAAAATCTAAAAAAAAAAAGAGTTGCCCCTAAGGAACTGGGAGATTAAATAATTTACACAAGGTCATCTGCCCACTGAATGTTAGAGATAGGATTTGAAATCAGATCTTTTGTATATAAAAGTCTGCTCTTTACTATGTTGGGTGGCCTTTTTTAATCTATAGTACTATTCCAAAATTGCCTGCATATATGAGCAATTTAGAACATGAAACATAAGAGGGATAAGAAGGAATATTCAAAAATGAAGGTAAGATAAAAAATCAATAAACATTAAAAAAGCTAGAACAAAGGAATGGTGGCATCAGAGTTTTTCAGTCTGAATTTACTCCTTCAAGAGTATTATCTTTATGACATTTAAAATAATATGTATTCATAATGTAAATTATTTTGAAAATCTTATTCCTTTAATAGTAGCTTCTGTTTATTAGACATCCTGATGAACCTTTTGTTACTACAATTGCATCCCAAAGTTATGTGTAAACTCTCTGATATGACTAAGTTGACTCTGATTAGAATGCTTTTCTCAATGTTTTAGGAGTTGATTTCTTTCCAATGAGATAGTCATTGAAAAATCTTCCTGAAAGACCTCTAGGATGATGTTTGGTAGCCAACCCTGCTGGTGGAAATGGTCCTTTTACTTGCATCTAATATCGTCTATGAATTCTAACTTATTAATGCAATGGTTCCTCTTAAAAATATTTTTCGGTTTGTAAACATTTTCTAAAAAGCAACAATTAATTAATTTAAAATGATACTTTTAATAATATTTAAAATTAATTTAGTATAAAGCTACAAAATAACTTTTAACTCCAAATCACCATATATATCATATGATTATAAAATATAAAATTTTGTTTAATTTTTATTTAAGTTTTAAGTATAAAATTATAAACTCTAAATATAAAATGAAATATTATACTTATATAGCATATGGGAAAGATCACATGCTCACTATTATCTATAAAACTTCATGTTAAATTTCATTATTTTGAATTTTTTGGTTATCAATAATACTTAAATTCTTATTTAAATAAGTTACAATTTGAAAGATGGTTAATATAATATAATAATATGTAAGGTTAATTTTAGTTTTAATGTTGAACCTTTTCATTTGGGCAAAAGTTTACAGTATTTTACTTAACACCAAATCTAATTATACTAGTTTAACTAGCTTATTATGTACCTTAATTTGTAATGATGAAGACCATGACATTGGGGAGGTGATGCCATGATATGCATGAATTTGACTAAGGGGATGCTGTGCTAAGTCTTCAGTCTCACTTTCTTTTCTAGGGTCATCTGGATCCAATGGTATAGATATGAATCAAGACAGCTGGAGATGACCTTTGATATAAGTTATCAAGTGTCTGAAGTCAAATTTGGACTCAGGTCCTCCTGACTTCAGGGCCAGTGATCTCTCCAAAGAGAGCAGAGAGAAGCAGAGACAGAGTCAGAGACAGAGAGAAAAAGTTACAAAGAGACTACTAGAAAAGAGAAAAAAGAGAGAGAGAACAAGAGAAGTATCCAGTAGAAAGCAAATTGACACTGGAATTAGAGGGCCTAGGTTTATACTGCATCTTTACATTTATGACCTATGTTACCTTTAACAAGTTACTTAAGTATCCTTAAAAGATTTTCTCATTTATGGGATGAGGAAGTTGGAATACTTGACCTCCAACCTATCTTTCAGTTCTAAATCAAGTACTTTGTACCAGACATTGTGCTCAGTAATGGGGTACAAAGAAAGACAAAAAACTGCTCTCAAGAACTTCACATCTATTGGGAAAATAACATATATATATATATATATATATATATATATATATATATATAACCTGCATACAAGATAAATTGGAAATAACTATAGGGGCAAATCACTGGAATTTAAAAGACTTGAGAAAGATTTTTCTGTAGGAAGTTGGATTTTGGCTAGGACTTGCAGAAAAAGGGGGGGAAATAAGGAGACCAAGATGAGGAGGAACATTTTTGGCTTAGGGAATAGCCATGAAAATGAGTCCAGAGATCAGTAGTAACTGAATTGACCATCTTCTTTTCTGAAAGCAAGAGTTAGAGTGACTTGAACATTCTGTACCTTTATATTCAGAAGAATAGTAATAGGGAACTATGTATATTTTGAGGAGGGAAAGCTTCGGGATAAATATAATGAGCTCTATTTGGAATATGTTGAATTTAAAAAGTTAACATTGTTATATATAATATATTACTTGTAAAGTAGCTGGATTTGATAGTCACATCTCAGTTCACTGAACTAACAAAGTTTTAGGTTATCTGAATTATAGTTAGGCAATAGTGAATTTCAGCAGGGAAATAATAAATATCATAGACTGTCAATGAAAAAAAAACTAAAGGAAGGGACTTCAGCTTACTTAATATTAATCTATGTTTTCCATCTCTTTTAGCCTTTATGTATAGGGAAAAGATTTTCCTAGAGAAGGTAAGAAAGGATGTCATGACATTTGTTCTGTTGTTTGAGACTCTTTGGAGTTCATGATGCTATTTATTTCTTCCTATTTACTTGATCAGTATTCAAAGCAAATAGCTTCTAGATATATAGCAGGATTTGGTTACATACTAGTATTTCCATTTATGTAGTTAATTTAGAGACATACATCTGTATTGATATCAGCATTGTAATTGAAACATAAATCCAAATATATTTTGCATCAAAATATAATATTTCCTTAATATGAAAAATAAAAAATAAATACTAATCAATATTAGAATGAATACTACATATAAATTTTGTACAAAATGACTGCTAGAAGAAGTACTAGCTTCTATACAACTACTCCAGCAAAAATATGAAATTTATTAAGCTGTGTGATGATGAAAGACTGCAATAAGTGATTTTTTTCTACCTCAGAATTTTGCATAAAGCCAGACAGAGGCACATAGTCAATAGGAAAGGAAAACGTCAATAGGAAAGGAAGACACCAATAGTAACAGCAACAATAGAGATAAGCACACAGTTTCATGAGTATGACAAGAGGTGGATCTAGACACTGGCCTTGGATTCAGGAGGATCTGAGTTCAAATTCAGCTTCACACTTGAGACTTACCAGCTGTGTGAACTTGGGCAAGTCGCTTAATCCCATTGCCTCTCCCCTCCCCCCCAAAAAACCCAGTAATGAAGCAAATGATAAAAAAAAGAAATAAAAACTTTGGAAGAAAAAGTAGAATGTTAAAGAATATCTTAGAAGAGATAAGTTGTATTCAAGAAATGGACTTCCTGAATAGTATGTTTTATCAGACATGTTAATAACTCTATGAGATGGCAGAAAAATAGTAGAACAAACCCCCACAACATAAAAAATGGAAAATATGTATGTTATCTTATATCAGAAACAACTTAACTTGGCAAATAGTACAAAGTAGTAATAAAAAATCATCGTACTTTTTATTAAAAATGACTTAAAAACAGACATTTTATTTTTTAAAAAATTCATAAATAAAAATTGCCTTGTTCTTTTAGAATTCCAGAACAAAGTGATGACAGAAAGAATCTACTAATCACTTCCTGAGAGAAACTCCAAAAGGATTTCCCAGAAAAGTCATAAAAAATGTCAGAGTTTTTATACTGAAGAAAGCATACTGTAAGTATAAAGTTCAAGTGCCATTGAACCACATTCAAAATCTTTTAAGTCATAGCAGCATTCCTATGAAAGGCAGGGAAGAAAGTAGAGGACCTTAGGATATGGTCTTATTGAAGGTAAAACATTCAGGGTTATAACCAAAAATACTTTGCTTTTTGAAACTAAATATGATCTTATTGGAGAACAGTGGACCTGTAATGGAATAGAAGACTTTTATGTATATCTGATGAAAAGATTAAAACTAAGTAGGAATTTGGGGGGAAAGAACTCCAGAGAAACTTTGAAAAGTAAATTCATTTGAGTAATTGAGAGTATCTATATGCTGATATAGGACTGACACTCTGAATGACTGGGAGGGCCTCCCCCTGGGGGAGGGGAAGAAAAAAGTTATCAAGAGAATTTGATAAGTGGGATGGACTTGCTCTGTTCTGTTCTGAGTTTTTTTTTTTTGTTTTTTTTTTTACAGATAAAGAAGGTAAACATAATAGCACTAATGTAGAAGGAATGAAGAATGGACATGGAACTTGCTATTTCTTATAACTGGGATGAAGGAGAAGAATATACAAATATGGAGGAACAAAGAATCAGACATCAGACAAATCCTCACTTTTATCTGAGACTGACAAAGGAAGCTTGAACATACACTCATGCACAGTTTGAAGTAAAATACATTAAATTCAAAAGGGAAACAAGAGGGAATAGTGGGGGCAGGGGAAAGTATGGTAAAAAGGAAAATAATACTAACAGAAAAGAGTGATAAGCAAAGCAAACTTTTTATCCTAAATGGAGGAATAATAAAAAAAGATTAGGAAAGACAAGATAAAATAAAAATATAATATAGTGACCATCAATTCGGTAAAGATTGAACAAAATGCAGTATATGAATTTAATTGAATGTTAACCATATAAGAAATGACAGAAATATGAATTCTGAGAATGCTTGATAATCAGCACTAACAGTGAGTTAAATGAATACCAAAACACATCACTGTTAATAACAATGAAAGACAATAATGCGGATCATTACAATGGCCAACCAAACTTCTGGAAGAACTTTGACGAAATTATGTTTCTCTGTGTCCTGACAGAAAGGTGATATACTCAAGATACAGAAAAAAATGCATTTTTGGACAAGAATTTCTTTTCTTTTGTAATGATTATTTCTGTCTTTCACTTGTTTAAAGGAAAATTTAGGTGGAATTAGTAAATGCTCCTCCCAAAAAAATAGAAACAAACCAGGATAACTGAAATTTTGTTTAAATGTATAGAACAGATTAGTCAGAATATCAGAAGGAAATATGGGTAAGTAAAATAGTTTAGGAAGTAATGTGATATTTATTTTATGATTTTAAATAAAAATAAGGCAAAAGAAACAGAGCTCCATAGTTTCATATATAATAATTCTTTTGCATTCTACTGCATATATATGGAAATATTATTTTTCATATTTTAAACTCAGATTAAAGATTGATTTTGAAACATATTTTGGTACAGTATTGTATTTAAAACAATAATTAAAAGAACAAAAACTAGTTGTGCTTTGTTTACAAATATTTATTCTCAGTCAGTTTTTACTTATCAACATATCAGCTTTGCAGACAACTTTTTTCTTTACTTTTAATTGTCAAAAGGCTTGTCTTAGCCTGTAAAGAATTGCATGAACTGATGCTGAGAGAAGTGAGTAGAACCCGAACAACATTGTACACAATAACAGCAACATTATGTAATGATCAACTAAGATAAACTGGATCATCTCAGAAGTACAAAAATCAGACAATTCCAAAGGGCTTGCAATAGAAAATGTCATCCACATCTAGAGAAGTACTATGAAATCTGAATGCAGAAAAAGCTTTCTCTTTTTCAGTTTTTAAAATTAGTTTTATATACTATGGTTTTTTTTCTCCTCTGAAAGTATTTCCCCCTTTTTAGATTTGATTCTTCTTTCACAATGTGATTAATATGGATATATACTTAGCATACTTATACATTAATTGCCTATTTGTAGATTGCTTTCTGTCAGGGAAAGGAGGAGGGAAGGGAGGAAGAGAGAAAAATGTGAAAAAAAAAACCTTACCAAAAATGATTGTTGAAAAGTATTGGAAAAACTAATTGAACTAATTGGAAAATAAAATAATGGTTTTTTAATTTTTTTTTTCTGAATTCTAGCAGGTAGGTAGCATGGTGGATAGAGAATTGGGTCTTGAATCAGGAAGACTTCAAATCTAGTCTCAGACAGTCACAAACTGTATGACCTTGAATAAATCACTTTCATTTGCATTAGTTTCTTCATCTGTGAAATAGAGATAATAATGGCACTTACCTTCTAGGGTTGTTGTTAAGATAACTGAGATAATTTTTTTAAGGCACCTAGTCTAACATATAATAAGTGATATGTAAATACTAGCTGTTTTCCTGTATTAGCATATGATATTTGTTAAATAAATGACCCCATCCTTCTAAATGCCTCTCCCGTTCCTAACTTTATTTTTCTCCATCAATGAATAGAAAATGTAAAAGAAAAAAAAATAGTTATTTGCATTTCAGGAATATGAACCTCTATTGGTTGTTTTCTGTCCAAGATAAGAATTTCTCATTTCTCTATCCATTAAACTTCCTGTGTTTCTTTCTTTCATTTTTTTGGAAAACTCTTTCCTAGACTTTTTCCTCTAGCAATTAATGTTTCTCTCTCTCTACAATAACTATGTACTGTTAGCCATCTCCAGTCATCCTGATACATATCTAGCCATTGGACCTATTGGCTTTGGAGAAGAAAGTGAGATTGGTGAGTTTCCAAGTATCCTCTCACTTAAATCCAAGTCACTTGTAAGTTCTAACATCTCCTTCCTGGTACCATGTAATTTTTTTAGAACAAAGGACAAACTCCAACCTGTAAGCAGTAGTAGCTGCCCCATTGGGGGGACACAACTGTTCCAGTCCCTTTGTTCATTCATTTGTTTGCTCCTTCCTTCCTTCCTTCCTTCCTCCCTCCCTTCCTTTCTCCCTTCTTTTCCTCCCTTCCTTCCTTTCTACTTTCTTTCCTCCCTTCCTTCTTTCATTCCTTCTTCCTTCTATCAATATACTTTCATGTCCTTCTTTCCTTCCATATTCTTCCATCTTTCTTTCCTACATATCCTTCCATAGTCTTCCTTCTTTCTCTATCGTTTCTTTCTTTCCTCTCCCATAACTTTTCTTCCTTCCTTCCTTTCTTCTATATCCTTCAATATTCTTCCTTCCATCCTTCCTTCTATATATCCTTCCTTTATATTCTTTTTTTCAATATCTTTTCTTTCATTCATATCCTTCCTTCCTTCCTTCCTTCGTTCCTTCCTTCCTTCTCTTCTTTCCCTTCTCTCTCTAAGTCCACATAGGGAATCATACTATCACTTTAGCCCAAAGAACTATAAGTTTTGATAATGAAACTAGCAAGATATCTTGGAGTTTACAGTATACCTTTCTTTTTTATGTACAATGCCTTAAACCCAAATCACTTTGGCTCCCATTGATTGTCAACAGTAAGTCCAGTCCAAGCCTCACTTGGTAATTATTTGTATTCTGATGGTTCAAAGTGAGGAGTAAATAGCAATTGTTTCTGTTTGAATCAGAAATCCTGAAAGTTTTCACCTAAAGAAGCCATTTGTTTTTGCTTCATTTTTATCCTAGTCTTAAACACTGAGTGGACATTGCTTGAGACTAGCTGAGAATTGGGGAAGACCTTAGATTAAAAGGGTCAAAGGCCTCCACTGCATCTAGGGTCATTTCTAGTCATCCTAATCTATATCTCTTCGTTGGATCCAAATGGTTCTGCTGACTTTGAACAGCCTTGACTCACTTAAATACAATTAACTTGCAGGTCATGATATTTCCTGTCTCTTCCTGATGTTATGGTCCACTTCATAAAAGAAGGATAAGCAACAATAAAAATATACCAGTTGTGATAAATTTTCCTGACTAGTTTCCAGTCTCAGTAAGTAGTCTAGACAGCAGGAGAAAAATAGTTTTATAAATATCAGGGCAAATCCATTTAGGGGAAAAAAGGTAAGCTCATTTCTACTCCTGCAGAGGAAAAAATAATTTCTTACCACATAGTCTAGATACTATACTAAAGATGTAACCAAATGCACCTCATTTGTTTATCCTATTTCCTTACCTGAAACTCAGAAGCCAGATTAGATAATTTGAGACATTTTTCCTACTACTTTCAAGAGCTCTGATTAATTGAGACCTGGTCCAAATACTACCTATGTGTAATTTATTAGCTATATGACTCTAAATTAGTCCCTTAACCTCTCTAATTTGTAATTTTCTCACCTATACAGATGGTACAGTAATGACTACATAGCTTACTTCATTAGATTGTTCTTCTAAGGTTCAAGTGAGAAAATTAAGCAGTTTAAAATTTGTAAAGAGTCACATAAATGTCAGTAATTGTGTTATTGTACTTTATATTGGAACTCATTCTAATTTGTCTTAAATAATCAAATAGATTTATTAACTTTTGCTTATCCCCACAAATACCAAATACCAAGTACCTTATGCTATTGGGATCAATTGAAGCATTATGGTCTAATGCAAAAAGCACTAGATTTTGAGTTAGAGATCTAGAATTAAATGTTACCTCTGCTGCTTTTAGTTTTGTGACTCAAGTCTCTTTAACTCTGTGCACATCATTCTCCTCTTCTCTTCTGATAGCACCTATCTTATGTTAATGGTAAAGATATTGATAGTTGTCCTAATGTGTTCTAGAAATCAGAAATTATATGAAGATATCCAAGCAATTCAAATTTCAAATATTATGAAAATTGTAGCTATGCTGTATTAAAAATATTATCTGAGTGCATATTTCATCTTTCTTTTTTTTCAGGTTTATTTTGCAAGGCAAATGGGGTTAAGTGGCTTGCCCAAGGCCACACAGCTAGGTAATTGTTAAGTGTCTGAGACTGGATTTGAACCCAGGTACTCCTGACTCCAGGGCTGGTGCTTTATCCACTATGCCACCTAGCTGCCCCTATATTTCATCTTTCTAAATAAGACTTCATTTAAGAGATCATACCTGTAATCAGCTGCTCATGTTGGAAGTAAAATACATTTTTAAAAATACTTTTAATATAGAAAGTATTCATGTGCCCCCTCCCAAGGAGAAGATATCATTTCAGGGTTGTTTTATTTATTCTCATTTTAATAATCTACTGTGTGTAATTTATAGTTTAATACACTGTTTTCTTTTTTATTTCAAGCAACAGAGGAAACGTCCCCTTCCTCCCCCCACCTCCATGTGCTGGTGGATTAGCAGGGCATCCTTGTTCTTCTATATGGAACAGGATTGTAAGGTTCCCCACTATATCTCTGCTTTAAACCTAGAGATTTCCCAGGCTGATAGCACTGCCAGTGAATTCCATTTATGCTGTCCTTCTCTCAGGACCCTGATGTTAGGGAGTGGTTTTTAGCCTGGCTAGATCCTAAGCTAAGTGTGTTAACAAAGTTTAAAGAAATGTTCAGATCATCTTCCAATAATTCCAACACACCCCTTGCCAAGGGCACTTGAGAAACTACAGTGCTGATTTTGGAGACTGTCTTTGAAAATCAAAACTCTGCACAGCTTAAATTGAAGTATATAGTAGCAGAATGAGTGTCTGTGAGCATATCTAGTATTTCCCTGTAATCAGACAGCTTATTTCTATGACATCCATTCAAAATCAATAGAGAACTGGAAGATCCATTTGTTTTTCCTTCATCTCACCCACTAGTAGTAGAAAGTAAGGAGTATGTTTATGTTATGAGGCTGTTTTTTCCCTACATAAAAAGAGAAACTAAATAAGTAGGTATTAAATAGTTAAGAAAAGAATACAAATAGCCCAACAACCCTTTACATCAAAGGAAACAAGAGTTACTTCTCCGGCATCTGGTCACAGACCCAGGTCAGACAGCAATCAATAACAAAATGGACAGCACCCCCGATTGCACATATTTCACTCTGAGTGTCAGCTTGGAGATCTTTCATGGGGATTAATAGCTGTACCAAGTCGCTCTCTCAGCAATAGAGTGCTTTTCACAGGAACCTTTTCTCTAGTGACTTCTGAGAGCCAGGCCTGCTACCTGATTGGTGGAAGCTTCTGAAACCAGGCACTGAAACAGATTGTCCACTAAGGGTTGAAATTCCCCAGTCGCTCTTTATATTTCAAACTCAATTTTGCTGACGTATAGATCTAAGACTAATGACTTTCCTGTGCTTTGACTATTCTCATGGAACTATATAGGGCAATAGCCTTTCTGAAAATCTTGTTTGAAATTGTAATAACATTTTTATTTATAAGATTAAGGGGCTTCTTTCCCAAGGAAATAAAAGGCAATATTTAAAGCTGTTTGAGCCATTGCATAAAGAAATAAAATGAAAAGATACTTAAAAACCCTATGAAATATTCATCTACTTCTCTCTTTTACCCCCTCTACCTCTTTGGTTTTATGTTTCCAATAAATATTAGACTTGATCTAATTTTTCTTCTAAGGAAGATTTACATTTGGGTTTCTGACTGTAAAATGTTGCTATTCTCAGCTCAATTCTTTAAAAAAAAGTCACTGTAGAATGTGATATATTGAAATAATTGTAGATACATTTCTATATTGCTGCTCATCCTATCTTTTCCACAATAGTTTGGAGATTACTATTTCAGTTCTAATGATAATATGCTGAATAGTATAGTAATCCTATGGACTTAAGTTCATGAAGTTTTTTTTTTCTCTATGGAGATTAGTTTGAATCATTGCATACATAATGTAAATGCTTGAGCAGAGAGGGGACACAAGAATTGCTCTATTCCAACAATCTTTTTACATGAGAGGATATTGAAGTATATAAAGATTAGATGACTTGCCTAATGTTACTCAGCTCATTAGTTGAAGAGCTAGGAACAATCTAAAGTACTTTCTAGCGTCTCACATTGCCAGATATGAATAGAAGTGATGTAGCATCAAGCCATAGAAATAATCATCTAATGTATCAACTTTCTACTCCCATCATGTTACTTTAAAAAAAAAAGTATACACAAAAGAATAGGGACTTGAAATTCCAATTTAAGTTCCTTTCCAATATTACCCAAGTGCAATGACATTTGGTTCCAGGTGTTAGGAATAGTTGCTTATCCAATCACATTTGGATCCTGGAAGGTTACCCATTACTTCTTTGGTCACCATGCTTTGGATCCCTCAGGACAATATGAGCATACTTTAGTGGAACTTTTGCCTTCAATCTTAGTCCAATTCTAGAATCTCTACTTATAGTGCCTAGAATCTGGTCTAGTTCAGATGAACTTAGTGATGCTAGAATATTCAGGACCATGTAGTAGAAGTACCTAGATTTCTATTTCCCCAAATAATAAATTGACTTCGATAGAAATCTCATAATGGTTTCTGAAGTGATTTTACTTGTGATATAGCATCCTGGTTTCAAGTGTAGCTAATTTAAGAAATAGAAAGAATGGGAAAATTTAGTTCAATTAGAGAGCTATTTGAAAGGTAGGCTGATATGGTAGATAGAGAATCAGTCTTAGAGTAAGGAAGACCTAGACTCAAGTATCAACTCTGACATAAAATAATTTTCTGATCTTGAATAAGTCCCATAACTTTTCCCTACCTCTAGGTTACTCTCTGAAACTTGACATTTCACAGTAGATAAATATTTGAATCTGGGGAGGGAATTTCCTTTTGAGGAATTCCTTATAAAAATAAAAGCATAAATCTGGTTCCCCTTTTCCTCCACCAAGAAAGTGTATTGTTAAACACATGCATTATAGTATCTTTATTCTATACTATTGGCAGTCCATGTCTAAGAACATAAAAGGACATATACATAAAAGGATGTCATGTGAGGAGAAGCCCTTCAATGACAACTAATCAAGTGATCTTTGTTAAATACATTTTAGGCCTTGTGGACAGGGTGAGGGGGTGGTGGAAGAGGGAGGATCTGATGAAGTAAAGCACATGTTCTTTTTCCTCTACACTTTTACTCTCTAGTTAGGGAGAGAAGATGAATGGGCATAAAAAAATCAGGGAAAGAATCAGAATTATGAACCAGATAGTCCATAATTAAGTGCTGAATTATGAGGATCAGAACATTGAAATGTTAATTCACAAAAGGTAGAAATATGAGTGATTTGATACCATGAGTAGCTCTAAGGTATTTACATTTCTGAATATGATTTTACTCAAAATCAATGTTCACAAACTTTTGGGAAAAAAGTCCTCCAAGGCATAATTGTATTATTTTTTTCAGTGAATCATTAATTACTAAATTAGTATTTTCTTAAATTCCTAAAGGAATAAGTATCCAGGGTCAGTTCAAAATTTAAAATAAAAAAAGTATAGTTTTTACGTCATCCATGCTTTCCATAATATAGCATGAAGGCAGTAAGTCACTCAAGAAATTGACCCATCTCTTAGGGGCATTTATCTCAAATTTACCTTTCTAGTATCCCATCTCCTGGGGATACATGTGCTTTCCTCTAGCTAAGTCTTTGATTATTGCTACTAAAATATTGGGTGGATTCCTTATTGCTCTTTCATGGCAAGAGATGAAGATTTGCTCATGATAGGTAGGTATGAATAGATTGCAAAATTTATCACTGTAGGCGATGGCCTCCATTATGAAACTGAAGATTTGTTGGATTTTGGAGTAATAAGTTAATCTATATTAGTGTTTTAAAATATTAATGCTTACAAATAATATCTGTGTATTTGTTTCAATCTTTTCCATGGAAAGGAAGATAGATTTAAAACTCAACCATGAATTCTGGAATTTGTAATCCAAAGATAATTTTCTCTCCCTCCCTAAAAGAGACTGAAATTATTTGCAAGATTTTTTTGGGGGGGAGGAGCAGGACATGGGGATGGACTTTCATTACACTCAGAGTTTTTGAAAAAGAGGAGAAAGAAGAAAGCTGATGGAAATTAAAAGTAGAGTGGATAGCACTAGAGGCAGTCACCATAATAGATGACTGGAGAAAAGTATATATGGATGCTTGCAATTAGTCACTGAATCTGCCTTTTTGACTGATTGAGAGGTGAAATTCCTTTGACTGCTCTTCTCTACTGTCTTTTTTTTCTGGACTGGAGTTTATTTATGATTTTTCCTTCATCTACTTAAGACTTATCATAACTTGTGTTACAAATTTGTTATATATTGAAATGCAAGGGTTTAAGTAGGAGTGCAAATGAAATTTTCTAGGAAATAGTTTGATAAACCCCATGTTTAAATAAAATGAAGGTTTGCACTTTAAGTATAAAATAGTCATGGTTTTATTCTGATTTGGGGGAGTAGTTGTCAGAAAATTCTTACAGCTATGATTTTATTAGTCTTTTGTATTAGTTCCTAAGTAACACAGAGATGATCCATGTAAAGCAGGATTTTTTTTTCTCCTCTAGAGTAATGGTGGCATGCTTAGAACCTGATTCAGATTACCAGAACTCAGGAGCTTTGGGGTAAAATTACAGCTTTTGAGCAATCACTTTGATCTAGAGAAGTTATACATCTCCAAATCACCTCAAAGAAGGAAAGACATATTTTATAGCGATAATCCACCCCTCATCATTTATCAGTTGGGTTCTAATATTCAGTATGCAGATACTCTAGTATGAATATCTCTCTTTACAAACTTCGCCTCATAAGAAGTTCATTTGGTTCTATCTGTATATTCATTGGGACTTTCAGCATTTTAAGTCAAGGAAGCTCAAATATCAAATAGCAGTAGTTTGAAATGTATTGTTTCATGTTTTAATGATGCTTAAGTACAGTTCTCCAAGCAGCTTGAATCAGCAGTTTTACACTAATTTCTTGAATCCTGCTGTTAATGCATGCTTTTAATACTTTTATATTTTATCCTTTCATTTGCTCAATTGTGTCCATACTTATTTCATATAGGATTACTACTATTTTGTTTTATTTTCCTCTTTTGGAGAGGAGAAAGGCCCACGTTATAAGTAAAATCATATCAGATGGCACCAAGGAGGTAGACATAATGAGCCTAATGGGGAAAACAGTGATCTTGACTAGACTCTCAAGTGAGAATAGTTCATATATATATATATGTATATATATATATGTATGTATATATATACATATATATACACATATATGCATACATACACACGCGTGCATGTGCACACACACATATGTATATGTATATATATTCTCTGGGTATAGAATAGGAAGATAGTACTCCAAACTAGCAGTGATGGTTCTTCAAGGTTCAATTTGTTGAATGCTTCTTAAACATTAGTTAAATTGAATTGAAGAATCCTATTTCCAAATCTAGAATTCTTTATATTGCCTTTAACTATTAATAAATGGGATGATATTCTGCCCTGCAAAGATTGACTATATAATCAGATGACTGGGATTCAAATACCCCTTTTGTGGTTACTAGCTCTGTGACTTTGGAAAAGTAAGTAAAGGTATTGAAGTGAATGTCTTTTAAGTTTCCTTCTTACTATAAGGTTGGAGGGATTGCTCATAGAATCAATAATTGTGGATCTGCAAGAGATTATCAGAGATTATCTAATCCAATGCTTTCATTTGACAGATAAAGAAATCAGAGAGATCAATTTAGTTGCCCAAGGGCACATAGTGAGTGACTTGGATTTGAACCCAGTACTTCTGATTTTCATTATAGTAAATGCGTCCATGCTTCCTTCTTTTCTAGGAGTTTAGCTAGAACCATTTCAAACCATCTAGCAAATTGCAAAATTTCCATTTGAAAACTATAGCTGTGAAATAAGCAAATTGGACTTGATTTATTGTTTTGTTAATTGTCTACAGTTAAAAAGTATGAAAAATGTTAATAATGCAGATTAATCTTTGAAAAAAATAGGCTATGGGTATATCACCCCCTCCCCACCTCCTACTCCCCTACAGAGTCAGTTGTTAAACATTTACCAGCATGTCCCTATAAACTCTTCTGATCCAGTGGATTTTCCAGAAAGAGCTTGGAACAGAGCCTGTTGGGGATCTTTAAGTAGACTGTGTCATTTCTACTTCATGCAGGGATGTCCATCTTAATTACTTTCTTTTAGCTGTTCTAAGGAGTTTGGGTTCAGCAGGGACTCTAAGTAGAGGAAAAGTTATCTGATTGGGGAAGCAAAGTAATTATACTTGAGACCTCAGTGAGGGTTTATCTTTATTGATTGAGAGAATGCTGATAAAAAAAAAGCACCACATATACATGTCTAGGTTATTCTCTGGATCCTAAAAAGTAATGTGGCACTTTGGTAAAAGATTGGTAAAAGCTAAGGCAGAACTAGGTAGCTTTTGTGTAGTTTGATTCCTTCTTGAGACCCCTTCCAACTTATCACCTGGCTTCATCCTTCTTGACACATCATACAGATGGATATCTATGGGGAGTTACCAGGGCAGTTCCCTTTTGGTACAGTTACCTTGTTTTTGATTTATGACCTCCACTCAGAATGCCCTGAGGTCATCTTGTTAGCAACTGCTAACTTTGGAGTGACTGAGTCTCCCCTGGAACATTTTATTTGCCAGATGGGGGCTGCTTGCCCCAGGCGGTTACCATAGACAACAGTCTCCAATTTATCTCAGAGGGCCTTGACCCTTTCCTATCCTGACATGGTGTCAAATGTGTCACCATGTATCCTGCGCTGTTCCCCAATAAAGGTGGAGTTGGGTTAGGATACACATTTTTAGCACAAGGGCCAGATTGCCATCTCTTGCCCAGGCCAATGGATTCATATTATTTTTCTGGTCTGATATAGCTATAAAGGAGTGGAATTACAACCTACTATATGCCATAGTATGCTTAATTCAAAGACAAAAAAAAACCTATTGAATAGTCTTAAGATTGCAAAAATTCCATTTGGTTTTAAAGATTCACATCACACTACCAAAATTTGTAAATGCTCCTCTTACCTTCTGACCACCCTGATTATCTCTTTGAAGAGAAAGTAACATTTGTTGAAAATATAAATTGTGGAATTTTCTTCAAAGAGCATACTAATTGAAATCAAATGGGCATAAGAAGCATCATAAAGAGTGTTCTATCTTTAGACACTGCTTTTTTTCACTTGGTTTGTCCTTGATTATCATTGATTTTACTGGGGCATATTTTTGTGATCAGTACTGGTTTTTTATGACAGATTTCTAAGGCATTGGTCAACCTTTTTCTATGAGGATTAAATATAAGCCCTAATTGGGGTATTAGAGTCTATTTCTGTTGCTATTCCCATATAGCATTGGGCTTGGAGGGACATGGTTATATGGGTTATATCAGAAAACAGGCAAAGATACTTGGATTTGAAATCAGAGAATTTGTACTTTAGAGTGAAAACTGCTACTTATTTTTTTAGCCTGGTCATGTAGCCTGTATAGGAATTCGTTTTCTATAAAATGAATCTTCTTTTACATTTACGTTTTAAATTATGAGTTAATTATCCTAATGAAGTTTTCAACCAGTTTACAGAGGCAGAAAACGACAGAGACAATATAGTATAATAAGACATTCATGAGCCTGGTAGTTCAGGACCCTTGGTTTTGATATTATTTTTGCCACTAATTAATACTGTGATCTTTGGCAAAGTGTTATTTCTTATTGTGCATAAAAAGATGGGCTAGATTATCATTGAATGTGTTCAGTTCTAAAGGTCAAGAAAAATTTCTGATGAAAGAGTTTTTAAAAAAATGTAAATAGACATAGGATATTAAGAAGAAATGATGGAATGGGTTGATGATGAACAGTTCATTGCTACTCATTACAAAGAAAATGAAAATAATTGCAACCATGTGGGGATAATTGTGAATTTGGGAGATTTATAGCTTGTTCTCTAAAGAAAATGGACCCAAGTATTTGTTTTTATCTTCTTGACCTTCCATCGGGTCATTCTTTCTTTAAAGCAATTTTTAAATTAATATCACTAGGTGTAGGTTAAGTAAAATGGCTATTCATCTGTTAACTAGCACCTTTTGAAAACAAAGGCTTTCTATGAAAATCATTTAAAAGAATTTTACTATTATTTGGAGTCTTTACCTAAAACTTGTTTAACTTCCAAAATTGTAATATGGGACATACAATAGATTGGAATACTAGCTGATAATAATGCATATAATTTTTAGTTTTTACCATTTTTTCAGAGAAAATGTTCAGTTTCCTTGGAAGTGGGTAGATTCTCACATGGGATTTTTTTTAACTGTGTTGAATGAAACAGATCACATTATATAAAAAATAAATAACACATAAAAGTTGCAAGGAGATCTGTATCATAATTATTTGAATTCTGAATCTTCTGACCTTTTAGACAATACAGTAAGTAAATGAAATCACTGATGTTTGGATTAGTTTCTTCCTCCATGAGGTGAAGAATGCACCCAGAATGCACCAATATAATTCAGTAATTCTAATCATCTAATCAAAATGATTGAGAGCACTTTTCTTCATTCATTCATTCATCCCTTTAACTAAGGGCCAGTGAAAGTTATATGGTCAAATCCTCTGTTTAACCAGAATCCTACTGTATTGTGTCTGCCATAAAATAGGAGACAGGGAATAACAAGTTGGTTTCTAAGGAAGTTCATTGGTGTGCAGTTTCTGGGGGTGGGGTAGAAAAATTAGGATCATATTGGGGTCAAATTCTAAATTTTGACAACCTGGGATACATCTCTGGTTTCCTCACTTTAGTTCAGTTCTAATTTTTTTTATTTATTATGGAACATTATAAAAGCACCAAACTGCACATCTCCAATTATCAGTCTGATAAGTCAAAGCAAAAATTTGCAACATAAATGGTATATATATATATATATATATATATATATATATATGTATATATGTATATATACATACATACATATATATATGTATGTATGTATATATACATATATACATATATATATATATATATATATATATAATATATATATATATGTTTAGGGCAGATAGTCATCTTGCCAGTTAAATATCCAGAGTGTTAGGAAGGTTCTTCAACTAAAAACAATAAACTTTTTTTTAATCTCCTCACTGTTGCTTGGAATTATTGTAAGCAAGGAACCAAACCTATTGTTCCACACTTAAACACAAAGTTCAAAATGTAATTATCCATCAAGAGGAGTAGCATATTGATTTATATTTCATTCAAAAATGTATCAATTGATATCAAAGATTTTCTGTTTTGATAAGGGTTCTGAAAGGGCCCTTTTCTGTCTCCCTGCTGCAAAGCTCAACTCTCACAAATAAGAACAAACAAGTACCTTGTTGAGAAGCTTGGATGAAGCAGATCATTTTTCACTCTGACCTGGAAGCCCCCTCTCCCCAGGAACCAGTTACCATATAGGTAACTCTTCCTAACTATCTGGTGAGAATTTAAGAATCTCTTTTCTCAAAGCAAAAAGGAGAAAACGTCAATAAAAGAAAACTTGCAAAGGCATTAGGCACACATCAATATTATAAATTCTATTTCAAACTCTTGGGCTAATTATCTTTCTGGGTCCTGTGCCAGAAGAGCATGCCACAACAACATATCATACTTGTACTTTCTCACCAATCCTAGTCATAGAGTCACATAACCATTGGTACAAGCTGTGTGTTTGGACTACTCTCTCCAAAAGTCTCACTCTTCCTCTAACTTCCTTTGGTCCTCCCCAGTACCAACTCAGCATAGTTAACCTACTGCCTAGTGAGTCCATTCTATCCTGCTTTCTCTTCATATCCTTGTAGTAATGGAAAGACGGTTCTCTTCTGAGTACACCATATCCTTTGCAAACTTATCCACTGGAAGTCACTCTCCCTATTGCTTCTAATTGGCACAGTGAGGAGAACTTATAGAGCTATTCCTTTTTTCCCCACTGTTTTTTTCTGACCTTTTCTCCAATATCCTTCAGTGACTTTCCCAATTTTGTGGTCCACATGATCTACCTTGACAATCTCTCCCTGTACTTAATGTATCCAACTAATGACCTCTAGGTCTTTTCTTAAACTTTTTCAATAGCCTTTATATCTGGACCCCTCTATTCTTTGACAATATATTATCTGCCAAATATTGGTATTTCAGCATTTCACATTGAACTCTGTATAAGGCTATAAATTATCATTGGACTTCAATCTTTTATATTGAGAGAGATTCCCACATTGCTGAAATAATAGTTTCTTCACATATTGACATATCAGCATATTTTAATATGAAGCAAATAGGTAGTTCAATGGCTGAAGTACTTGATCTAGAGTTAGGAATACCTGAGTTCAAGTTTAGTTTCAGACACTTGCTTTCTGTTTGGTCAAATGGCTAAACCGTTTCTTCAATTTCTTCAACTTTAAAATGGGGATAGTTAAAGAATTTACCTTTCAGGGTTGTTGAGAATATCAAATGAGATGACACTTGTTAAAAAACAAGCACGGTGCCTGGTACATAAAAAGCATTTAATTTTTGTTTCTTTTCCCTTTCACATTGACAATTCTTCTGACAAACCATATGTACATTTTTTTTTCATAGGGATCAAATGTGTGGTAGTCTTTTCTTCTTCATCAGAGATCAAAAGAATAAGTTGTGTTCAATCCCTACTCATATTTCATTGTTATTATTTGGTCCATGAAACCTTCTGAAGGTTCAAAAACAGACAAAAAACTCCAAAACATTTTCTTAAATAAGTTCTCTAGCCCTATCCAAAGGAATCACTTCAAAGTTGTAGTTACTTTTAGTTGAAATGTCACAGAAACTGTAATAGAATAATAGGAAAAAAAGATAGCTAAATGAATACATCATCAACTAAAACAAACTTGAATTGAATTTAGGGTGCTCATTGAGCAGGCATTGTGATGTTATTTTTTAAGGAATCGTTTTCATCTCCACTTTATTGAAGAATTTCAAATAGTTCTTTAAAATGTCCAACTTTAGGGTACCAGGTGATATAGTGGATAGAACATGGGTCCTGAAGTCAGGAGAAACTGAGTTCAAATCTGTTTTCTTAGTTAATTGACACTTACTGATTTATCCTGGGCAATGTGTCTCTTAAACCCAATTGTCTTTTTAAAAAACAAATTAACAGCATCTTTCCCAGCTCACTATAGTCATGTGATTATATGGTCATTTGTTAGATCATCTTAAATATTCAAAAATATGAAAATCTTCTCTCCAAGCAGAATTTATAATATTTCTATCATCTCCACTCCTCAATTTCTACTAAATCTCATTTTCCATTAGATAGTACACTCAGTTCCTTTATCCCCCCTTTCCCATTCTGATGTCACTTGCATTTATACCTTTCATCCCACAGTTAGTAGGTTGAATTCCTTGACCTCTGATCTTTACTATTACCTGCATGAAAATCCTCATTCTTAAGTAATTTCCTCTGTTCTTGCTTCCAAAATACTCAGAATGACTGAAAAAATAAAGAAAATTAGCTAATTTTTCCAAGTTCAAATTCATGATATCTTGCTGCTGTTTTGTAGTCTGTCTATTATACTTTAATTGACTACTTCATTGTTCATAGTGACTGGAGTAAACTTTTATCCCATTAACTGTTATCATTACTCTATTTCCAAAACTTAACTTCTGACTTCACTGGAATATTTCACTGAATTTGAACTCTTTCAGCTCACCTTTTCCTTTAGTCAACTCAAAGCAGGATTATTCTCTTTCTCTATCTTCCCTCCAGTCACCAAAAAAGAGATCTCAGTTCCAAATAAAGTTGAACCTTATTCTAATAGTTATTAGTTGTTTCTCATGAATCTTTATCATCATTTATACTATATGTGTTTACTAATATGCTGTTTCCCAATTCATATAAACTCTAGGAAAGACTTTGTTACATGTGTAAATATGTGATATTTTTTGTTTGTTTTTTTGTTTTTTAGTTTTTGCAAGGCGATGGTGTTAAGTGGCTTGCCCAAGGCCATACAGCTAGGTAATTATTAAGTGTCTAAGGCTGGATTTGAACTGAGGTACTCCTGACTCCAGGGGCCAGCGCTCTATCCACTGTGCCACCTAGCTGCCCCTAAGTATGTGTTTTTTAATGAAAACCTATGCCTGTTTTACTCCTGTTTTCTTTCCTGGTTCTGTGTATTCAGGCAGTTATAAATTAATGTTGGCACCTGAACTTTAGTCTGATTACCATTTAAACAGAGTTCCTTAATATAGGAACTGATGAAGTTTGTGCCTTGCCTTCCTTGATTATTGACATTGAAACTTTACATTCTCTGTCATCCTCTTTACTCATCTAAAAAGTAGACATAAAACACATTGATAGAGTATGTTAAATCCTTAAGAGTCTTTCCTTGAAAAAATATTGTTACAAGAAATCCATGATCTTCAGAATTTTGCTTACTTTTGTTTCCCATTCAACCTCTCTCACACTCTCTCACACTGAAAATGAATAGTGTTTAAGTGCTGATCATTCTCAGTGTTTATTTGATCAATGAATACTTCTCACATTTTCTCTCTGCTTTTCCCAGAGGTAGATATTGTCCATCTTCAGGTTCATCTTACACCCTGTTGTATGGAGAGTGAGATCATGGCATACAGACATCCCCTTTTGAATATTGCCTTTCATGACAGAAGCCTTGGGTCTGGGACACTTAAATTTTCCCATCATAATGATCTCTTGACCTCTGGACTCCCTGATCTCTGTCCTGCAGATAAATAGTGTTTTTTAAAGAGTTTAACCTTTAAAAATAAAACAAGTTCTAGACTCCTTAGGAGTATTGAAATCACCCTTCAGTTTATAAAATATCTCACTGTAATAATAGAAAAAAATTAAATATATCTTAAATATATCATATATATTTCAAATTTATTGATAAGAAATTCTACTTAGAAATGCTATATTTACCAATATGGCTAGATATATATATTTATTTGTTTGTTTATTTATCTATCTATCTATTTATTTATTTTTAGGTTTTTTGCAAGGCAAATGGGGTTACGTGGCTTGTCCAAGGCCACACAGCTAGGTAATTATTAAGTGTCTGAGACCAGATTTGAACCCAGGTACTCCTGACTCCAAGACCGGTGCTTTATCCACTACGCCACCTAACCGCCCCATCTAGATATATTTAAAAGGAAATATATAGACATAATTTCTCCTTCAAAATTATAATGAACTTATTACAAAGTTATAATGATAGTTATATTGTATAGCATCTGAGTTCAAAATCAAGAAGCCTTGTGTCAAAGTTCACTGACTTTACTGACATAT
>NC_133666.1:334938734-335068734 GCF_037893015.1 Macrotis lagotis
CCATTCTGTTTGAGTAATCACTCTAACTCTATTTTCCCTATTATTTATTATTTTTCAGGGAACTCCCCTTTCCCTCTGTTTACTACTATGGGAATTAAATAAAATGCATCATGAGTCAGTTCTTTCCTGTTAATGTTCTTAAGTGTACCTAACTTATTTCCAAAAGGTCTAAATCTGTATCAGCTGATGGTTTCCATGGTCTTTAACCACTTTTCTTTCCAAATTGTTTTCAAATCAAGAGGTAATTGAATCAGTGATTAGTAATCTCATTAGTGCACCCTAGGAAAACCAATAACATACCCATCTTCTTTGTGTGTGTGTTTGTGTGTGTGTGTGTTTGTGTGTGTGTGTGTGTGTGTGTGTGTGTGTGTGTGTGTGTATGTGTGTGTGTGTGTGTGTGTGTGTAAGAGGATAGGTTAGCCAATATGTAAATAAGCCCCATTATTTCCATTGCTTTTCCTTCTAGCATTTTATAGCAACACAAGTCTCTGAGTAATCAAAGAATGATGCAGGTAGGAGAGGGTCACATCTCAAAGTGAAATAAGAAATATGTCTGACCTGCCATGCAGCTGAGAGGCTAGAGTAGGAAAAGGACGGCCACACATGGTGGAGTCCATTTTCACCTTTTAGTTTATATGTTTTGCTTCCCAGTGCCACATTTTCTTGTGACTTTATCTACACTCCTTCAATCATGCTATGCACATCACAGTCACTTACTGACAAGCAGCCTGGGTGGAAGCATTCAGTGAAACAACCTTCCACAAACAAAGCCGGCAAGTCCTGTTTCTCTTAAGATAAAATCTACTGATCTCATTATTGATTGTCTGCTTTCAGGGGTTTTGTTTCCTGAAAGTTTGATACGGGGCTACAGAGGTGACAAAAGATTGGCCCTCTGCCCTGGAAATTAACTGGCTGACTATTAGATCAACGTCAAATAAGGTGAGGCTGAAGTGTTTGGCAAAAGCATTAGATGCTGTCTTGACTTAATCTTTTTCTCCTTTATCTTGAATCTGTTTTGAACCCTCCCAGGCAATTTACTATCCTTGTCATTGATTTTTATCACCTAAATGTGCCCCTATGAAGAATTACTTTTTGAATGATAAATCAGCTCCCTCATTTAAACAATTGTGCTCTTCACCTTAATGTGAAAATAGCTCTCTGAAGGAAAAAAAAAGAGAAAGAATACAGTAACTATTTACATTAATCATTGACCTTAGGAAGAGCTCTTGGTGATCTTGAAAGTTAAACTTAAGCTTTTAATATTGGTGCTGTTATTAAAAGCAATGGACAACATATATGCTCTACATAATTATAAATGGAGACGGATGAGCCGGATAAACCTAGCCTAGTAAAGAATACTCAGAAAAAATCATATATGCCCTCTTCTGTATATAGATTAGCTGTGGCAGCTCACAGATGTGCACATCTGGTAAAATAGGGGTCTGATTTTAACCTTTCAGACAAACTATATTTTCAGGGCAGAAATGAGGGTACCAAGAATTATTGGGAATGAGAGTACCATGACCACAAATCTTTCCCGACAAGCACAATGTTCAAGGTACAGTCACTATTCTATACCTGCCTCCCTATCCCTCTATACTCTACAGTTCTTCTGAATCAATATTAGATCTTCTACCCTTTAATACAACTAGGGACTCAGGGGAGTAGATAACTCTGGCAGGAATTAAATGGCCTCTATTGGTACTAAGCCTTGCAGAGAAGCTTTAGCAAGGGAAGTTAGTTCTAAGCTTTAACCAGTGGAAAAGATGGGCAATTTGTCTTTGGTAGCGATCAGCATTCTTTGTGCTACTTTTTCACTGGTTTGTAAAACCCTAAGCATATTTTCAGGGAGTCATTGCTTTAGCTTGGGCTGGAATTTGTAACAGACTCTGAAAATTCTGATGTCTGGGTCATCTTTTTTAGTGCAAACACATGCATATTCTTGAACATTGCAGCTCAAATGAAGGTAAAGAGATCCCACATGACAGGGGGTGAAGTGAGGCAGTTTTGACATTGGGTGTCTCCAATGTGCTAATGGTGAGCTGCTCTTCAAGGTTCATCTTGAAGATGGGGGAAAGTGCCTCAGGGATTCCAGATACATTAGCAAAGCAGCAATAGCAGACCTTGAGAGAGAGAGAATCAGAGAAAGAAGAGCATCATTCTGAAATCCGGTACAACTGATGTTAAAGACTCCTTAGGGCCTTAGCCTAAGAAGCAGGTCCAGAGAACTGTCTTTGCTATACTTTCTCATTTTCATTGTTGGTTATTGATTCTCTGAACTTTAATTTCAGGCTAAAGGAAAATTTTTCCTTTTCTTCTAATTCTAGGTTTAGATAACTGAGCTGAATATACAGAATATGCTATACATTTCAGGGGAATGAAGGGAAGAGAAGAAAATTGATATGATTGTGATAATACTACATTTTTATTTTAACTTTACAAAAGCTAATGCATTTTTTTTTACCTTTTCTGTCCCTTAATATCTTTCTTTTTTTTTTCTGGCCTCCCAAATCTAAGGCACTTAAATTTTACATTTCTTGACTTATTTCTGCCATCATCACATATAGTTATTATTATCATCATCATCATCATAATCATCAACATTATTGATTTATCAGATTCATTTACTTTCTGGTCCTATGTACTGTCACATCACAGTTATCTATTTTCTTCACCAGATGGAGTCAATGATATGGCAGGTCATTAAACTCTGTAAACCTGTGCTTATTCCCAGATCTTCCACTTAACTATAACATAACCCTAAGTAGGTTTTTCAGAAATCATTGCTTTAGCTTAAGTTAGAGTTTGACTATAATAGACACTAGGAATTTTAGTAACTGGGTTATCTTTTCAGTACGAACATCAGCACATTCTAGTACCCTCCATCTCCATTAAGGATAAAAATGTTTCCCCACAACTGTGGTTGATTCAGGACAGACAACTTATGTACTCTGTTGCTATTTTTCCACTTTTTAATTAACATATCCCATAGGCATTTATTAGAATTTGATGTTAATGGTTTTCAAGAATTCTAAACTTCTTGTGAGAAAAGTTTATGACAATTAAATGCTATTTTTCAGTTTAAAAAGTCTGGCACAATGGCACTCAAAAGTTGGTCTGACACAGTGATAACTGAAAAATTGAATTTGTGTGTCTTGGTTGTAATAACTATATAAAATTTTGTAGTCAGCATGATTTGATAAATCTTTTCATATTCATCATTGGTGTCTTGTGGGAAAAAAAGTGTCATTCTTCACATTTAACCTGGGAAGGCATTTTTTGTTGGGGGGTGGGGTGGGTGGAAAATGGAAGTAAATGGACCAAAGGCTCTTTTCTCCAACAAAGTGGTTGCTATGTTGATCTAACAGTTTGTGAACCATGAATCTAATAGCCTATATTCCAATTATTCCCTTTCAGCACTAAGTCAAATTTGTTAGGATGGATGAGCTTTTTGCCAGCCCTGACAACTAACAGATGTGTGCTTTATTAAAACAAGGGTCAAGATAAGAGATATAAATCTGGAAATTCCATGGAAAATATGTTACCCTATTCACTGAAAGTTTAGGTGTTAGATTTCTTGATAGGTTTCAACACTGAAAATATAGTATTGAATATCATTCACCTGGAATACAAAACTATTTTCTAAAGACGGTGTTTTTCCATCTATGTTTTTTCAATATTAATAAATTTTATTTGTTGTAGAAGATCATTCTATTAACAAGCAATTATTAAATATCTGCTATGTGTCAAACCTTGTGCTAAGTACTGGGTATTGTGAAGGCAAGAGCAAAACAGTTTCTTTCCTCAAGGAACTTTAATTCTATTAAGCTCCCTTGCTGAAGTTGTCTATCATGATACACCAACCAAACATCATAGAGAGAATCTGGAGCACATCTAGGATGGTATCAATACATTTTAAGGAAAAAGAACTCACCTTACATGGAGGAAAGGGTTATGAGACTACTACCACAAGACGGAAAGGATCCAAAGAGAAAAGAGATGAGATAGATAATGATAGATGATAAACATATATATACACACATACATATTTATGCATATACCCATATACATAAATCTATCATCTATCTATCTATCTATCTATCTATCTATCTATCTATCTATCTATCATCTATCAACTGATCTCAATCTCTTTATCATACAGAATAAGAAATAGGTTCAGGGAAGTGATTAGTCAAAGATCACAAAACTAATCAGCTGAGCTAGGATGAAAGCCCCCTTCTCCTGAATTCTAATTTGATGCTTTTCTCCATAAAATGAAAGAAAGCATTTCTGTTGATATCCTTCACTTTCCTTCCTGTGATATTAGTCAGGATAATTTTGATGAACTTCAATAATTAATAGTGATAAAAATATGTCTCTAATAATTTTTTATAATGACATTTCTTTTCTTTCCTATATTGTTACACATGATAATATTTATGATTCCTTATAATATATTTACATATTACTAATTATAGCTTGAATCTCCATAATAATTATTACATTATTAATGGGATATATGGCATCATTCGGGGGGAAGTTCACAATATTTCAGAAATATATTTTCATTATTCCTTCTGTTATATGAAAGTTCTACAATACATAAATAAAAGGCAGATAAAATGATGTTTCATTCAATCAATATATGTAGGTAAATCCTGAGTCAACATACTCAAGAAAAGCTTATATTTGTCTGTCCTTTTCCCCGAATATCATCTTACTCCAAACCCTCCTATATCCCACTTCACAGAATTTTAATTGGAAAGAATTCTACAATAATCTGTCCACCTTAATTTATTTTCTTTTTAATATTATTTTGTTTTTTCTCATTACATGTCAAGATAATTTTTACATTCATTTTTACAAGATTTTGAGTTTTCGCTCTTCCCTCCAATTTTCCGAAAATGGTAGGTAATCATGTAAAACATATTTCTGTATTAGTCACAGTTGTAAAAGAAAAAAAAACAAATCAAAAGAAAAAACATCAAAAAAGAATAAGGTGAAATAATATGCTTTGATCTGCATTCAGAGTCCAATAGTTTTTCCTTTTGTTTGTTTTAGATCATTGTGCTGCTCTGCTGAGAAGAACTGGGTCATTCAGTGTAGATCATCACACAATGTTGCTAGTACTGTGTACAATGTTTTCCTGGTTTCTTTCATTTCACTTTGCATCTGTTCATATAAGTCTTTTACAGGTTTTTCTGAAATCTATCTGTTCTTATTGCACAATAGTATTCCATTATATTTATATATCATAGATTGTTCAACCATTCTTCAGTTGATGTACATTCCCTCAGTTTCCAATATTTTGCCTCCATGATAAGGGCTGCCATAAATATTTTTGCACATGTAGGTCCTTTATCATTTTTTATGCTCTCTTTGGGATATAGACTTAGTAGTGGTGTTGGAAAATTTTATAACCATTTGGGTTTAGTTCCAAATTTCTCTACAGAATGGTTGAGTTAGATCACAATTCCACCAACAGTGCATAGTCTCCCAATTTTCCCACTTTTATCCCTATCCAATATTTATCATTTTCCCTTTCTATCATATTAGGTATGAGATAGTTCCTCAGAGTTGTTCTAATTTCCATTTCTCTAATCAAAAGTAATTTAGAGCACTTCTTTACATACCTTTACATTGATTCCTTCATCTGAAAACTATCTGTTCATATCCTTTGATCATTTAAGATTGGGGAATGCCTTGTATTCTTATAAATTGACTATTTCTCTGTATACTTGGGAAATGAGGCATTTATCAGAGACACTTGCTGTAAAGATTATTTCTCAACTTTCCGCTATCCTTCTAATCTTATTTTCATTGGTTTTATTTGTACAAGTGTTTTATTTTAATATAAACAAAATTATCTATTTTACATTTTGTAATGCTGTCCTTTTTTGGTCATGAACTCTTCTCTTTCCCATAGATCTGACAGGTAGGTCTAATTTGTCTATAGTCTCACCATCTATGCATTCATTTTGACCCTATTTTAGTATACTATATGAGATGTTAATCTTTACATAGTTTGTATCCTTTTGTTTTCCAGTTTTCCAAGTAGTTTTTGTCAAGTATTATTCTAAAGGCTTGGATTTATCAAAAGCTAGGTTATTATGATCATTTACTTCTATTGTATCTTGTGTACCTAATCTAGTGGATTGATTCAACAGTGCATTTCTTAGCAATTACCAGATATTTTTGATGATTACTACCTTATAATATGATTTGAGTCTGGTATTGCTAGGTTACTTTCTTTGTAATTTTGTTGTTATATTTTTGGTTCTATAAAATAATTTTTTGATAGGTTGAATAGTATGGTACTGAATATATAAATTTGTTTAGGTAGCGTTCTCATTTTTATTACATTGATTTGGCCTACCCATGAGCAACTGATATATTTCTAATTGTCCTGATCTGATTTCATTTGCGTGAAACATGTTTTATAATTGTGTTCATAAAATTCCTGGATTTGTCTTAGCGGGTAGACTACCAAGTATTTTATACAGCTATTTTATTTTATTATTTTGGGGTGTTTTTTTGGCAAGGCAATGGGGTTAGGTGACTTGCCTAAGGTCACACAGCTAGGTAATTATTAAGCGTCTGAGACTGGATTTGAACTCTGGTCCTCTTGTCTTCAGGGTTAGTGCTATCTCTTCTAAAGGGCTTTGCTGGACATATAAAGAAATGCTGATGATTTATGTGGGTTTATTTTATAGCTTACAATTTTGCTAAAATTGTTAATTATTTCAAGTAGTTCATTAATTGATGCTGTAGGGTTCTTTAAATATACCATCATATAATCTGCAAAGAATAATAGTTCTGTTTCCTTATTGTCTATTCTAATTTCTTCAATTTCCTTTTCTTTTTACATTGCTAGCATTTCTAGTAGTATGTTAAATAATAGTGATAATGGAATCCTTGCTTTACCCCTGATCTTATTGAAAAGCTTTCTATGGGGCAGCTAGGTGGTGCAGTGGATAAAGCATCAGCCCTGGAGTCAGGAGTACCTGAGTTCAAATCTGCCCTCAGACACTTAATAATTACCTATCTGTGTGGCCTTGGGCAAGCCACTTAACCCCATTTGCCTTGCAAAAAAAAAAACCCTAAAAAAAAGGTTTCTAGTTTATAAATAAAGCTTGCTAATGGTTTTAGACAGATACTGTTCATAGGAATGTTCCTTTTATTCCTGCTGTCACTATTATTTTTAATAGAAATGGGTGCTAAAATTTGTCAAAAGCCTTTTCATCAACTTTTGAGATAATCATGTGATTTCTGTTGGGTTTTGTTATTGAAATAGTCAATTATATTGGTAGTTTTCCTAATATTAGACTAACTTTGCATCTTAGCATAAATTATACTTTGGTTCATGAGGCTACTATTTTGTTCAAATTTTTTGCATTAAAACTCATTAGGGAAATTGGTCTATAATTTTCTTTCTAAGTTTTAGCTTTTCCTATTTTAGTATTAGCACCACATTTCTGTGATAAAAGGAGTTTGGTAGGACTCCTTTTTCTGTTTTCCCAAATAGCTCTTATGGTATTCAAATTAGTTGTTCTTTAAATGTTTGATAGAATTCACTTGTCAACCCATTTGATCCTGGAGAATTTTTCTTAAGGGAGTTCATTAACAGTTTCTTCAATTTCTTTTTCCTAAGAGGGGATTATTTAGGCATTCTCTTTCCTGCTCTGTTAATCTGAGCAATTTATATTTTTCTATTCATTAATTTCACTCAGATTATCAGATTTACTATCATATAGTTGGGCAAAACATTTCCTAATGAATGCTTTAATTTTTCCTTCATTAATTTTCCCCCTTTTCATTTTTGATACTAGATATTTGGTTTTTCGCTTTCTTTTTGCAAATCAAATTAACCAATGATTTATCTAGTATATTTTTCCCATCAAGTACCATATTTCCCCATGATGTATAAGGCACACCCTTTATTGAAAAATTTGGGGTCTAAAAACTGAAAGCGTCTAATATAATAGTTAAAGATTTTTTTTACTTGCATTTCCTGCTTTTTCCTCACTTGTTTTTGCTCTCATTATAGATTTTTTTATTTGAAATCCCTGCTTTTTCTGCACTTGTCTTTGCACTCATTGTTTTGCCTTTGTTACCCGTATATTAGGTTACATTTTGCCACATTCTGTCCAGAAATGGCTCAGAAGAGTTTTTTGTAAAGTGTTGAATTCAAGGTCAAAGACATCCAGTTTTCCCAAAGTGAATGGAAATCATACTGCTGAATATCAGTTTCATCCTCCTCCAACTGAGACTGGCTATGGGAAGAAGAAATCCTACTAAAAACGTTGGTAGAAGAAGGCTGTGAGAGGCAAGTCACCCAAATGGCCTGATTTAGAGAGAGAAATGAAGAGATGAATTGAAGAGCAAAGAGCAATTGGAATTCCTGTGTCCATAATGATGGTTCCATAAGAGGCAAGAGGAATTGCTGATGAAAAAGAAGTGACTGATTTCAAATGAAGACACAATTGGTACTTCAGGTTCATGAGATAGAATGGACTAAGCGTATGTACACTCACCAGACTTGCCCCCAAAACGCCTGAAAGCTATGAGCAGAAGATTCTTGAATTTCATAATGAATAAACTTGAGTTCAATAACTTTATGTAATATATTTTTTCAAATTTTGGACCCCAGAATTAAGGTGCATCTTACACATGGGAGAATTTTATACATGGGGAAATTTGTTTTAGTCTTTTGTCTTCTGAAACATGATGTTCCATGACCTCCATCCTTTAATGTTATATCTGCTAAGTCCTATGAAATCCTAATTGTGACTCTCCAATAGTTAAATTCTTTCTTTCTTGAAGTATTTTTTTCCCCTTAACCTGATATTTATGAAATTTGACTGTAAGGTTCCTTGGAGTTTTTATTTTGTGGTGATTGGTGGATTCTTTCAATTACTATATTGCCCTCTGATTCCAGGCTATATTAGGGAAGCTTTTAATGATAATTTCTTGAAAGATGCTGTCCAGCTTTCTTCTAATTATGGCTTTCAGTTATTCCAATACTTCTTACATTGTCTCTCCTGAATCTATTTTCCATGTCAGTTTTTTCTCCAATGAGGTATTTTACATTTTTTCTATTTTTCATTCTTTTAAATATTAATTGAATTCTTAATATCTTATAGAGTCATTTGCTTACATTCACTCTATTCTAACTTTTAAGAAGTTGTTTTCCTCAGTTAGCTTTTGTATTTCCTTTTTCATTTAACCAGTTTTACTTTTTTAAGCAGTTATTTTTCTTTTTCCAAGCTGTTGATTCTTTTTTCATAATTCTTTTGCATTACTCTCATTTCTTTTCCCAATTTTTCCTTCTACCTATGTATATTATTTTTCCTTTCCTTTCTTTTTTCCTGAATTATTTCTTTTCATCCCTTCTTTCCCCTATCCCCAAGATAGCAAGCAATCTGATAATAGATTAAACATTTATAATCATGTTAAACATATTTTCACATTAGTCTTGTTGTAAAAGGAGAATCAGAACAAAAGGGGAAAACAAAAGAGAGAAAAAACAAAACAAAATAATAGAGGTAGTATGCTTCAATCTGCATTTAGACTTGACAATACTTTCCTGGGATATGGATAGTTTTTTTTTAATCACTAATCATTTGGAATCACTTGGTTCATTGTATTACTTTCTAGGTTTTTCTGAAATCCTCATGCTCATCATTTCTTATAGAACAAAAATTTTCCATTATATTCATGTACTATATACATTCATATGCTGCAACTTGTTCAGCCATTCTCTAATTGATGGATATCTCTGCAATTCTGAATTCCTTGCCATCACAAAAAGAGCTGCAATACATAGTTTTGTATGTGTAAGTCCTTTTTCCTTTTTTGTGACATCTTTGGGATTCTACTGGCATTGCTGGATCAAGGGTATGCACAGTTTTAGAGATCTTTTTGCATAGTTCCCAAATTGCCCTCCAGAATTGTTGGATCAGTTCACAATTCCACCAACAATGCATTAGTGTTCCAATTTTCCACATTTTCTGCCAATATTTATCATTTTCTTTTTTTTTCTGTCCTATTAGCCAATCTGATAGGTAATTGATAGGTGAGCTGGTAACTTAGAATTGATTAATTTGTATTTTTCTAATCAATAATAATTTAGAACATTTTTTCATGGGACTTTAGCTAGCTTTAATTTCTTTATCTGAAAACTGCCTGTATTCTACCATTTATCCTTAGGGAAAGACTTTCTAGTATTTTTTAAGCTCCTTTTTGAACTCTTCTATGAGTTCTTTCTGAGCTTGAAATCACTTCCTGTTTTTCTTTTGAATTTTGCCCCTAGGTGTTTTGACATTGTTGTCTTCTTCTGAGTTTGTATCTCTTCCTTGATATCATACTAATTATCTTTGGTCAGATTCTTTTTTTTTATTGTTTCTTTTTTGTTTATCTTTTTTTTTTTTTTTGCCTTTGCTTTTTGTTTTAAATTTGAGTTCTGTTACCAGGGTGCATGGAGCACTCTTTCAGGCTCCTTGTGCCAGGGCCTGCAGGACTTGCCTATTTACCTTGTTCTGCGCTTATGTTGCCCTGAGACCCACAATGGTCCTAGAGTTTAGTACTGCACTTAGGGAGTGCAGTAAAAAGTGGGAGTAGGGGTTGGGGTGGCTGACACTGCTGGAGAGCTTACCTGGTCTTGAGTTGGAATCCTAATAGTAGTGTCTGGCATGTGCTGAGGCTGGTGGGGGTGTTTCTATGTTTCCCAGGGGACATACTGAAGCCTTTGGAGGTCTGGCCCTGAAGACTGCAAGTTTGCCTGAGACTATGCAGAAACAGCTGGCATTTTTCAAAACTGGATTCTTCCAGCTCCCCTAGCTATGCTGAGGCAAGGGAGGGTACAGGTGTTAGATGTTTGCCTACTCCACTGCATTGGACACAGCACTTTCCACTGGTTTGCTGAGATGGGGCTTCCTGCTAGTTTACTGGGACACTTCCGGTCCTGAATTGCACTCCATTTTAACCTGAGTGAGACCTGCTGATCTTCCAAATTTCTTGGACTCCAGGTTTATTTCAACCCATCCTTTTATTAGTTCTGCTATTCTAGGATTTGTTTGGAGGTACCATTTTATGGTTCTTTGGAGGTGAATATGGGAAAATTAAGATATTTACTGCTTGCTCCAGCATTTTGGCTTCCAGAGGCTTATTAGTGACAACTTTCCCTACCTTATTTGAAAGATGTAGAAACTGAGATTCAGAAATTTAAATGAATAGAGTTAGAAACAGAAATCAGTCCTAGTTTTCAGTCCCATGACTTCCCGTTTCTCCCTTCTTCCTCTCATTCTTTCTCTCACTCCCATCCTCTTCTTCCTCCTTCTTTTCTCTTTTTTCTCTCTCTCTGCCTATCTCTGTTTTTTTCCTTCTATGCCTGTCTTTCTGCATCTCTCTGTCTTTGTCTCTGACTATTGTCTATTGTCACTCTGTGCCTCTCTAGCTCTCTCTCTTCAGGCCTTTCTTGCATATCAGGAGGGAAAACAATTAAGGAAAAACCAAGTGAAACACTGATCACATCTGATAATATATAACAATCCTCACTCATAGATTCCCATCTCCCTTACAAAGGAGAATGTTACAAGATTGAATATTGCAATTGTGTAGCATTTGGCTTAACTTTGCTATTCTTTTTGTTTAGATTTCTGTTGTCATCATCCGTTTTTTCCCCGTTTGTGCATCTTTCATTTTTTACCACTTTATATAGTTCTTTACATGCTT
Organism: Macrotis lagotis; assembly: GCF_037893015.1. Classification (NCBI taxonomy): domain Eukaryota; kingdom Metazoa; phylum Chordata; class Mammalia; order Peramelemorphia; family Peramelidae; genus Macrotis; species Macrotis lagotis. Next base: position 334,950,468 of record NC_133666.1, read on the forward strand.
CTCTGAATCTTCTCATTCAAATTCAATATCTATTAGAGAGCAATAATATTCCATTACATAAGACTATATTTTAAGTTATTCCAAATATTATGGAATGTTTCATTTTGTTCCAGTTCTTTGATACCATAGAAAAAGCTGCTATGAATATTTTTGTGCATTCAAGACCTTCACTTCTACCTTTGATCCTTTTGGCTATGCTGCAGAGTGATTTTCTGGACCAAAGGGTATAAATAACAGTGAATTTTCTAGAATAATTCCAAATTAGTTTTTTTTTTTTTAGTTTCTGCAAGGCAGTGGGGTTAAGTGACTTGCCCAAGGTCCCAGAGCTAGGTAATTATTAAGTGTCTGAGGTCAGATTTGAACTCAGGTACTCCTGATTCTAGGGCCAGTGTTCTCTATTCACTGTGCCACCTAGCCACCTCCTCCAAATTAGTTTTTTTTAATCAAATCATAGGTCACCCAATAGTTCTGGAGGATATCTTCCCATAGCATTCAGAAAGATTCCATTTTATAAAAATTTCATGTTGTCATATTTGCTAACTGGCCTATAACTTGGTGATCTCACCAAAGTTTCTAATTTTATCAATGTTACCATTTTTGAGATTTCACTGGGTATTTTTGTGATTTTGTTCTTTAGTATTCCATCTTAAGAATAGGAATAAGGGGGTTAGGTATAAAAAATAGCATTCTATGTCTCTAAAATAACAGTGAAACTTTAACTTATAAACTTATTTACTCATAGCCTTCTTGATGGATTTCATATGCTTGGATTAAGTCTATAGAGAAAAAAACTATTCATGATAAATGCAAATATGTATTATTTGCTATATATGCATTTCAGCAGAGATGTGAATCTCTCTCCAAATGTAATCTGGATGATTATTTACAATTTAACTAGAATAACTAGATAATACATTAAAAACATTGAGATAAAGTAATTTAGAACTTTCTCAGTGACAGCTATAAGTGAAAATACTGAAAATTCATGTAATTTATGATTTGATCAGAAGAACCTTATTCAACTAAGATTTGATTTGCCTAAACCCCGAATTTAAAATTCCCATGAGTCTTGAGTGGTGATAATTGGAAAGAGTTCTTGATCTGATCCATATCAAATGCTACATTTTATCTAAACTAATTTATGTCAAATGATTGATTTTTAGTTGAAAATCAGTTATCCTAAAAAGTATATATGATCAAAAAAATAAGTGGACCAACCATGTGTCAACATCAAGGGATGGAGGGTCAAATGTTCCACTGGCATCTCTGAAATGTCAAAGACCCACCAGTATATTGAATTGATGACCTTCCACAGGAGAACACAATAGACAATGGCTACCCTCACATAGGATAAAAAATGTTAAATGAATTCAGATCTGTGATGATTGAGGAAGACCGATACAATTACAAATCCATTGAAGTATAATATATCTCATAATGCCTCCTACTTTCTTAAAAGCACCAATCTTTTAATTGCCTATAAAGCTCTATTAGTACTATGTAACTATGTCAGATCCAGGCTCCATAAAAATGATAGTGGTAGACCAAACAAGTTCTTGGGTTTTTTTTCCAAAGAAATGCTAGCTAAGACCTAATACTCTGAAAGCTTCTATAAACTTTGGGCCAAGATATGCTTAAATCCTTCAATTAATACTGTATCATTCAAGAACTCATGATTCAGGAAAAATAATGCATTGAAAGGTTCTTGTTATCTTTAAATATTTAATTTTATTTTATCTTTTGCTTTAAAAGACCAGTGATTATCTAGTGATTAGTGGTACTTGGCAATGAAAATGACATAAAACATTCTTTGAAGACAAAGATTATATCTGGTTATGGATCTAACACAGTTCTAGGAACATGGTAGGCATTCTATGAACATTTACTGACGGATTAGTAAATTGATTTTGACAATTTAAAAGTAGCCTCTCATTTCCTCTAGACCTCAATTAAGTTAGCTAGATGACTCAGTGGATAGAGTATTGGCTTTGAAGAAAGAAGGATGAGAGTTTGAATCCAGTCTCATTTAGTTGATACTTACTAATTGTGGGACCTTGAGCAACTCATTTAACCCTGATTGCCTCATATCCAAGACTATCTCTAGTCATCCTGATTCATATCTGGACTTGGATGGCTCTGTAGAAGTAAGTGAGGCTGGTGACTTAACACAGTATCCCCTTCCCTCAAATCTGATTCATGTGCTTGTCATGGTATCACTTCCCTATGTCATGGTCTTCTTTGAGAACAAAGGACAAACATCATCATCATCATCATCATCAAACCTCAATTTCAGAAACAGCATGTGCAATGGCAGGTGTATTATATTTGAAATCAGAGGTCCTGCAGTTGCATCTCATTTCTGCCACTAACTCCCCCATTTCTTTCTCTGTCAAATAAAGGGTTAGTTAAATGACCTCTTATTTCCCTTATGTCTCCAACTGTATGATCTCATGAGATTGTTTTCATTGAGTCACATGCTTTTCAAATAGAATGTTAACACAAGTGTAAAAAGTGGCTAATGTCACCCTGTTTTACTTAGACTCTCTCAAGATCAATTCCTTCATCTATAAAATGGGAGCAATAATATTCAACAATGTTACAAGATCATTTTTAAAACCCAGAGAAGGATGCCAGCAGATTATGAGCAGCATTACTTCACACATGAGTGAAAAGTAGTTGAAAGACAAACAAAGGTTTAAAAAAAGCTTGGCATGAGAATCGATTAAGTCAAATCATTAAGCAGGCAATTATATATGAAACTTAAAAGACAACATGCAGCAGGAACTCCCATCCACTCACTCTACCATCCATGTTCTATATGCAGGATAATATTCAAGACTATCTGGCTACTAGGGTAAAAAATGGCTTCAGGGAATATATACCTCTGACCAATCACAGTCAAGGACTCATAGGTTTTGATTTTCTGATCTTGGGGACTAGTGACATGGGTGGAAATATACTACCTGGGAGATGGTTGGGAAAAAAAAAACAGATTATAAGGCAGGGGTATGCTAAGAAATGTTTAACAGCAAAACTCCCTGGGGGGGAGTATTTCGAGCTAATTTTAATTTTTAAATTCAACTTCAATATTTACATTTTCTCTTTCACTTTCTTAAGTTGAGACCCTCAACAAATAATCAAGCCTGATATGTAGCATTTTCCTTTTTTTTCCTGTGATATAAATGCTCCACTGAAGATTTAATAATTAGGTATGAGCTAACTCCAGCATATCCTTGTGTAAGGTCACTCTGTCTTAAATCAATGATTACAAAGATCAGATTGGGAATGATAAAGGAAGGGTATGTCTCTGATGCTTGTCAAACAATTGTGTGTAGTCAGAGGCCAGTGTCAACAGAAGGGAACACAAGGAAGAGACTTCAGAATGAAAGCTCCTTGGTCTACACTTTTTTTGTGGAGAGGACTATTAGGCAAACAGGTCTGTCTATCTCTGCCTTTTCCTCTGAGTTTCCTCTCCTGCATAAGTGACTTAACAGAGAAATCTATAAATGGACTTGTCTGGGCTTAGAGATCACTTAACAGAGTTTGAGTTGTCTGAAGGTCCTAGGTCTATTGAAGGGAGCTAATTGGTGGAAGAAAAACTTCAGACAATCGCTGACAAGAAGATGCCATGTCCTTGTCTGACTGGTCAAACTGGTCAATAACCATGAACTTTGAGGAATTGCAGAAATACAGTGAAATGTAGCAATGACTGTTAGCAGTTTCCTATACTACTTTATGTCCCAATAAGATTTAAGTAGCAACCTCTCAGGAGAGTATTATACTACATAAAAGTTATACTGAATCCTGTTTTAAATCTGTCAGTGCATAATTTTGAGTATTTCCTTTTTAACCTTTCTTTTGGTAGGAATTAAATGTCTTTCCCAGTCCTGATTCTTTCATTATACATTGAGTACTTTAATCCTTCTCTCTTTTGAGGAGATTCTTGACATCTTCCAGTATTCTGAGTCCTAAGTATATTATCCCCAGGATACCAGAGTTAGCATGTAGCAAGCTGAAGCCAAAAGGGACCCAACCAACTCCCCCTAGAATTAAATATGGATTAGAGCAGAAGGAAACCTTAGTAAGCTAGTGAGAGCCTATAGTACCTCAATTCCTAGTTTCATTTATCAGTGATTATAAATATTAGCTATAAGTAGATTTTGTGATGATTAGATTTTTCAACTATCAATAGATTGCATTTAGAGACTAAAAGGAAGTATCAAAATGAACTCATTCATTCATTCATTCATTACAAAACACTGCTTGAATGGTACCATATTTTAGGTATTGTACCAGGATACCAGGTACTGGAAACCAGAAGAAAAGTATTGTCTATGTCAATTTCTTATTTTATTAGGTCATGTTGACCCTATATCTTCATATCCTTTCATTTTATAGTTGTAAAATAATAATAATAAATAATAATAATAAATAGCATTTATTTAGCACTTTTAGATTTGCAAAATACTTTACAAATATTTCATTTTAACTTCACAATAACCCTGGGAGGAAGGTTCTATTATTATCCCCATTTTATAGATAATGGAACTGAGGCAACTAGCAGTTAAATGAATTGCCCAAAGTAAAATAAAATCTTCAATCTAATGAGTAAAATTATAAGACCTGATTTGTTTATTCTAGAAAACAACCCAAGTATTTATTTCCCATCAAACAGTTTTGCTTGGCAAATCTCTAAAGAGGGCCACCCTTCGCATTAGAGCTCAGATTTTGAGGGAGGATTTGCTTAATGAAAACTCCTAATTCACAGTGTTGGCAAACCACTCTTGAACATTTCTCAATATTTAGAACAAACAGAAATATACATATTTTTGCCATTGCTACTTGAAGAAACTTGTATGAATCTTGTCAGTGAAATTTGGTAACAAAGTGATCCCAAAAGCTAGAGGATATTGTGTCTCCCTAATTTATACTGTGTTAATCCTCTATGACCAACTTCTCAAGTGCATTATATACCATGGTGATACTAATCCTTTGATCATCCCACATTAGAGATAAATACATTAGTGTGCAAATAAGTGATCATTATTACAATCATAAACCTTTTCCAACCATATTTGTGAAAGACCTCAGTGATAATTTCTTATTTTAAAAAGTAGTTTAAAACAATCATTGCAATGGAGAAAATGGATATGCATAGGTAAAATCAAGTAGTTAAATAAGGGATACATAGTTAAAGGTGTTTTGATTAAACTATATACTCTCCAGTGGTTATTTTAAATATATAACATTTTTTTTTGGAAGGTAGTACAATATAATGGAAAGAGCCATGGATTTGAAACCTGGCTCTTTCATTAACTTATTGAGTGATTTTTAAGCAAGTTAATATATTTAACTTCCCTGAGACTCAATTTTCTTATGTGCTTAATTGGATGAGGAATATAGGTTAAAATGGAAATAAATGATTGTTAAAATTGACAACTCTAAAATTCTATGTTTCTTGCCAAGATGCCATTTTATGTAAGTCTAAAAGTCCTTTTTTCAAAGGAAAAAACTATATTAGACTTTTGGAGTTTGTGAAAATTAATTTTAAAAAATCCCACAATCATGAAATTTTAAAAGTAAATAATTTGAGAAGGAAATCAGAGACAACCAGAATAAATAGTTGTTGCTGAAAAAATATTCAGACAATACATTTAAATTGCTCAACATGTGATGCTTTTTTTTGCAAGGCAAATGGGGTTAAGTGGCTTGCCCAAGGTCACACAGCTAGGTAATTATTAAGTGACTCAGGCTGGATTGAACTCAGGTACTCCTGACTCCAGGGCCAGTGCTCTATCCAATGTGCCACCTAGCTGCCCCTGATTTGATGCTTTTTTAAAAACTGCAGTGTTACTTTGCACAGTGTTACTTTGTTAAATTAGAAGGAATTTAGAGGATTTTAAAATTTATGGCATATTAGAATATCTTAAGAAATTCTCCTTTTTAATCTTCTCTATGGTATTTATCGTTTAAAACTTCTTAATTGGTCATAAGCATCAAAGTTACTGGGGGGGATGATATTACAAGTATGTGCAATAATTCTTCCACAAACTTCCTAACACAATGTCTTATCCAAAGTTTTTATTCAATGAATGTTTGTTGATTGAATGATTGAATGACTAAACAGTTAATAATAAAATACTGATCTTTGCCACTTTCAATGCTATTTAGTACCTCTGTTCATTTTTCAGGTTTCAAATTCAGCTCTATATCAAAAACACCCATATTTAAAGAAAATGGCAATGACAAATGGGTTTTAGCACATCCCATTGAATTATAGGAAAAAGGATTATGAAATACAGCAAGTGTGTATAAAGAACAAAACAAAGTTCATTTCTACCCCCTCCCTCCATTCTATGTGAAGTATTGCCACTTTGAGTGTAGTGTTTTGTGATGAAGAGCTATTTTTCTTTTTGCCAAGTTCAAACTGCTTTGGACTAAGTACAAAATCCTATGAAATAAAATCATATGATTACCATGTCACATGTCCCTGGAAATTAGATCTGTTTCTGAGGGATATATAACTTAGTCTGAATGCAGTTCTTGATATTCTTAACCAGACTCAGACAATTCATTAGTATTTAAATTTATGCTAATTTCATCAAGGTGTGAAAAGATCTTTTTCTTGCATATACATGAAAGAATCATATTACTATTCAACTATCCACCCCCACCCTCTTTTTTTTTAACCCAAGAGAAGCTTGTTGTCTATTAACAAAGAAGAAAGAAGAAATTATAAAAACCCTTGGTTGGGAAAAAGTTAGAAATAGCAGTCATTCATGACTAAAACACACTGAGCTCTTCCAATAAAAGACACAACTGGGCAGTCACAAGAACACTTTCTTTTATGTCTATTCACTTCCTCTTTTAATTATTAAATGAAATGTTATGTGGGCCTACTCTACTACTCATTTAACATACCATGTATACATTTGGCTCTCTAATTGGAATAGTTTTCATTTTTTCCACATGAGATGATGATGCATTAACATTTCCCCTAGTACAAGATGGTTGTTTGTATTTTAAATTCTGGTTTCCAATAGATTAAGGGAGTCAACAGTTTTCACATTTCCTATCTGCATCTCAATTCCTTCATCTGTGAAATGAGGAAGGAGGAACTACATGGTCCCTAAGACTCCTTATGACTCCAGCATTGTATCCCTATGTTATTATAGAATTTAGATCAGGAAAGTTCTGTAGGACTATTCTTCATTTTAAAGATAAAGAGAGTGAAACCATGAGAGAAAGTGATAAATAGCAAAGGAAGTTTCCAGTCCATAACCAGTGCTCTTTCCACTTTACTCAGAACTCCAAGAATATCATTTAAAAACTTATGCAAATGAATTCTAAATAATAATAATACTAATAATATTGATTACCCCTTTTGATGCTTTGGTGGTAGCAGGTGTATGGCAAGAAAGTTCCACAACTCCAGAGACTAGAAATAATTGTCCTAGAAATGGGATCTGCCAAAATCCTTTGTCAGTTGGAGATAGTAGTAGAGTCATTAGCAGTGTCTGACAAATTACAGGAAAGGTAATCATTGCCAAGGTAAAATTCATGTCCTTGAAAGTTTGCTTCTAAGCCTCCATTCTCCTCAAAAAAGAGGAGGAACGATATTTCTGAAGACCTCTTAAATGGATCAACAAAGCTCATAATAAAAGCCTTGTCTTACATGCCTGTCATGATACAGTTTAATAGTGTTATAAGGCTACATGGTGTGTAGTTGTCATGATGGTAGATTGTGCAGGTCTGTATAGATTTACTGTCATTCTTTAGGCTTTTCATACGTGACAGAGGTTGTCTGAAACACAGCAGGAACACGAAGCTTGCAGGGGTTAAGTGTTACTTGCCTCCTGGCTTGCTACATAGTCCTCTCTGCACACATACCGAGATGAGGAGCGGGACACATCCGTCTCAGGACTGATGACATGATGGATCACTCATGTCATTGTCAGTACAGTCAGAATCACTCTACCACTGATAAGGCAGGCCCATTTCCTCACTCCTAGTGAATGAAGGGATTTTTTCTGCTTAATTTTAAAAGTCTAGCTTTTACAAGTGTCCCCCAAGTCTTTACTCAGAAAGATTAGTCTTATTTTAACAGGACACCTGAACACCAAAAAAAGCAAAAACTATGCTTTCCAAAGTGAATTTATATAGAGTGTAGTTAAGTACCCACATGTTTTCTCCTTGCTCATTTTGAAGGAAAATGCAAGCCTCTTGGAAAAATTTTATTCCAAATATTCAGATGAGTTTTTTGAAAGATGAAATTATAACTCATAGATAATGACAATTACTGTGACAAATGAGGCACATACTTGCCATCTTGGTTTCTATGAGTTTCCTAAAATTCTATTGTGACCCTCTCCCAAATTTTGCATTTTTATCTGACTGCAAAAAATAGTCCATGTATTCTTCTGTGAGATCAAAGAATTATTTTAAGCCTGGTTTGGTAAACCTAACTAACTTCAGCTCTACCTAGCTTAAACCTAGAATGACTTGTGAAGCTTTCTGAAAAACTGAGGGACTAGTATTCTTTTTTTTCCTTTCTGATTATTGGGATAAATGTAAGGATTTTGCTACATTTTGCATAACAGAAAACAACTTTTTATGATACACTGCATCAGCATGAGCCTTTGTGGGTTGAGTGCTATATCATAGCTAAAAAATATATAGATATTGTGCTAAGAAGGAAATAGAAAAATCGCTCCCTAAGGTTTGGTAGCTAATATGATACAAGCTATTTGTGTTTGGGGTATAACACTAATGATACTCTTGTGAAAAAAAAAAGACATTCATCTTCTGAAATTATGAGCCCCTTTGAGTAAGACTCAACCTCAGATGAATTTTTGCAAACTCTTTATTCAGACTTCAAATAATCTTGAAAATTAGCAAAGAGTTTATGCAGTCTAGGTTTACCAGGCTGCCCCAGATAGTCCCATTAAACTCATCATAGTTTACTGATGGCCCCCTTCAATTAACAAAAAAAAAAAAAATCCTTCCTACTGATGTTTCTAACCAGCTTTGTTTTGAAGTTTTAATCAGGTCTAAATGGAAAGTTATTGAGGAGAACTGTGTGGTCTGAATTTTAATCCCAGAACCCACCAGCTTCTTCTTTATTGCATGTGGTGTGGCCTTGAATTGCAGAATGTTTTAAACATACATAATGAGCTCAATGTCAAACTGTTGGGCCTTTTGTCTTTAACAATAAGCACTTAGCTCAACTAAATGAATAGAAATTGCTTTAGTGAATTACAAAAGCCAAGGTCTTTTCAATGCACTAACACTGACATTAATTAATTTAGACATTGTCTTACTTTTTGCAAATACAATGAATTAAAATTCAACTTTAAAAATAAAACAACTATAACTTATAATTCCAAAACTCAGTTTTCTACAAATAGTTACATAAACAATGCTCAAGCCCAACAATCCATATCAAGAATCTCTTACCCTCCATCCTTTTGAGTGTTTAAATCTCCCTATTTGTTAATTGAACTAAAATAATGGCATCAGTACCTATTTCTCTCATTTGTATAGTGTGGGTCTTCTAGTCATAATGGACCAGCTGCTCCGCCATGTTTCTTAAACTGCACTTGTAATAAAGTTTTTCTGATGTTCAAAAACAAGTGAACGGATTCCCTTCCTCCAAAACTGAGAATGGTATTCAAAAATGTACAGTGAGTGGCAATTCCTCCTTTAGAAATCCCTTCAACCTAGTACTAGAGTTGCTGCCAGAGATCTGAATGCTTTCCCCTAAATCTCTGTAATCCAATAAGCTTTTGTGTTTAGCAGCTTGTTTTGAAACTTGTATAGCACCCCAGCCTGTGTCTCCGTATGTTCGTTTGCAGGCAGGTGAGCGCCCGAGGGCCTGATTATTATTCCAGCCAAGAGGCCTTCCCAGCCCCGACCAGAATGTAATTTGTAATTAACTGTCATTTACTTCTGTCTGCATTGACTTGTTGTTCAAAAGACAATGTATCTGTGCTGGTCACTAGTTTCCCTTTGTTGTGGAGAGAATGTCTCTCAGATCTAGTTGTTTTCGTAATGTTTAGAAACCAAGGGGCTTACTCTCTTGAAACCCAAATGAGAACGGGACTTCACTGAAATAAATTCAGCACAAATAATTCGTTATGCTGGAGAACATAAAACATTCCATTTGATGAAATGGGATGAAGTGTGGTACAGGAAGAACAACATAAAATTTAAGCCAGATAATTTGAAGGGTGGGATTGAATGCTGTCACAGAGTGTATCTTTGAGAATGCAGACTTTAAAACAGAATTTGTACTGGAGCTGAGAGACTTTAATTTATGCTTTTTCTTCAATTTAATTATTTGCTTGTCACACTTCTCATTTGGAGAAGAACAGATAATATGTGCATATCAGCCTTAATGCAGAGATACGGTTATTTAAGATTGTCAGTCATTTGGAAATCAACAAAACTTAAAGTACTGAAAAGCTTATGACCCCCAAAATAGGATGATTAAAAGAAAATCAGTAAAGAATTTTTTCACAAACAATTTCATTTGCTTTTTAGAGTTTAAATACTTTAAACTTGAGACCTCTGAAAATTTCTTTTTTTCCTTTTTCCCATAATTTTGTCTATTATGGTCTCTGGGAAAAAATATTTTTAAAACTTTCAAAATCGTATATTTGTGCCATTTCTGTATATATATATATATATATATATATATATATATATATATATATATTTATATATATATACACATATATATATATTGTATGCATAGACACCATACATATATGTTTATAGTGAACAAGAAAGTTGGGTTATTTTAAACATACTATATAATGCTTTTATTCTTTCCTTTTTTAAGATATCACAGTGGTAACTTGTCTTTGCTGAGAGCTTCCCTTATGCTGATGGAGAGCAGAGGGTGGGGGTGTCATTGTATATTTATGAATGGGACCCTCACCTCAAATCCCCCTTCTCCAATGCAAGCAAGCTCTTGACCTAACCTGGATTTCCCATTATTACAGTGCCAAAGTGGATGGATATAATTGCCTGTTTATCTTGGAAAGTATAGGGCAATCTAGATTCACTGTTAATTGTCTCCATAACATTTCAAATGCTTCAAACAAATTAAGTACATGTCCTTAGAAATAGCTTTTTCTACTGTGGTAATTTGCATAGTCTTGGATTAATTTATGCTTCAAGACTAAATGATTGGTTACTACAGGTCTTATTAATTGTTTTTTCTTCTTCTTGAAATAATTATATAGATTCCTCTTGATTTTTATCTATGATATCTATATAGGCAAATATATACATGAAGAGATATTTCAGAAGTAGAAAAATTAACTCTATAAGCATCCCCAAAAGCTCCAATTTCCCTTCCTCCCTCCCTCCCTCCCTCCCTCCCTTCCTTCCTTCCTTCCTTCCTTCCTTCCTTCCTTCCTTCCTTCCTTCCTTCCTTCCTTCCTTCCTTCCTTCCTTCCTCCTTCCCTTTCTCATTCTCTTTTCCTCCTCTCTCTTCCCCTTTCTCTGCTCTCCTCTTTGTTTCCCCCTTTTCTTCTCTCCTCTTTTTTTTTTTTCTTTCTGTGGAGTGCTTTCCAGTAACATAAGAGATGGAAATTCCCATGTGTTATCAAAAAAGACAAGAAGCAGCAGGCTTTAGCACCTAGCTGGGCAGGATTGCGACATGCCACTCTAAGTGCGATTAAGCTTCCTTTAGTGCAACAGTGACATCACTGATGGCTCAAAGCTGCAGCTACTCAGGAGCATTAGAATGCATTTCATGCTTGGCTTACTCAAAACTGCAGAGCTAAAATTTACACCTTATTTGATGTTCTTCTCCCTGCTGTTAATTGGTAAAGGGATCTCTGACCCTTTTGATCTCTGCTACAATCCTCTAAATGCCCAGGTCCGCTAAACTGTTCAGCAGGAGAGGCTCAGCAGTTGCCCAGTAATGTGAATTCTTTTTTTTTTTTTGGGCTTTCTCGCCTTTGGTTTACATCCAAGTTGCACAGAAATAAGAGATGACAGTTGTTATAGATATGCCGGTTTAATTACTTGTCAGCTTAGAGCTGATATCGCAGCTAGCCAACGTGGAAGCTTAACTTTCTTCTAGTAGCTTAAAGCATGACCAACTGCTAGTGCTTTAGTATTTAGCCATAAAACTCTGTATACATTTAAGATTATACACACACACACACACACACACATATACATACACACAGACACACACACACAGAGGAGGGGGGGAGAGACACACATACATATACACACACACAGAAACAACCTTTTTTGATTTACTAGGAAAAGTGATCAGTCTATAGTACTTGTTTCAAATAGCTGTTAGGTCTTGTAAAATTATTTGGCCACAATGACATTTATGGGGAAATTTGACTGGTATTAATTCCAATTTATGATTTCATAAATGGTTATGTCTTCTTTGTGTTGGTTACATTTGTAGAATTAGTCCCAGGGCCAAAATCAATGTAAGAAAATTGTTCTTTTCCTAATTCCAGCCCCTCCCAGGTTGGGAGAACATGTGCGGTCTGGTTGTTCATGCATTCTCACCATTATTGTCTGGTAGGAATACTCATCAATTTCTTGCACTTATTTTCAACCCTTTGATTAAATGTTAAATTAATTACTTTGCAAGTTCAGTGTTTTGAATTTCACTAAATAGAGCTAAATCTTTTGCTCACAGAGTCTAATGCCCTTCATCTCCCAATAGGAAGGTGCCTAGCTGGTGGCGGGCTAACCATTGGTGTCTTCAGTTTAGACAGCACCATCTCCCCCCCCCCCCCCCCAAACCCTGTCAGAGGTTTCCAGTGTTTATCCCTGGCTTTGTTATCCACCAAGATACATAGTTTCTATTGAAGGAAAACAGATTATTGGTTACTATAGTTTCCCTATTGCTCAATTCAGGGCTGTGAAAAGCTCAGCACAATAGGTTGAAAAGTCCTCCAGTTAGGACAAATAAATCCACATTGTGAAGAATGAGAGAGAAGATACCTGTTCTCTGGTCTTTGATGTATTCTTTAGTTTGCAAGATAGAGGGAGAATTAGGGGAGGGTTAATTGTTCAGCACTTAAAGAGCACAGTCTTTTTGGTTTACTGTAGAAATGAAGTAAAACACTTGGAGGCCTCCAGCTAGGGTTGTCTAATTATTTTTATGGGTCTGGTGGGGTACATTTATGTGTTTGAGGGACAATGCTGGGGATTTGCCTTCTTATTCCTCTAGAATTTAGATTGCAATTTTCTGTTTTACACACAGACATGTGCTGCCTTTTTGATGTTCTGCAAAAGACATGTGCTGGTCTCTTATCCTCTGATAAAAATTACTCCACCCAGAATTTTGAGGTGAAGATATGGAAAATTTACATTAAAGATGGGGGAAATGTCATCTTTCACAAGGGAACATCAAGAACCAACCTTCTGAGCATGTTGGCACAACTAATGTATTCTGGAAGGCCAACGTGCAAATGTTAAGAGGCAAAGGATGGTACAGCGTAGATTAATGCAGTGGCTTTGTGTCTCTGGAAGCTGTGTTCACATTCAACCCAGCCCGACTAGGAAAAAAGTTAATTTGATTTGATAACCGAAAAGGTCACACATTTTGTTCAGCTCTTTGCATGGTTTCTTCTTAACTAGATTGCTCCAGTTCAACTGCATCTTAGTTCTAAGGATTTATCCTTTGCTGTAGTCCTTGTTGCATCCTGCCAAGAGACAAGCTATAGGGCCACATTTTTCCATGTACCACACACAATCCCCAAACAGAACAGCAACTGGAGTCAAATTGTTTCGGGCTAATTTGGGTCAATTTGCCCACCATTATCTTAGTCTTTGAATGCACTCTCTGGAACCCTTTATTGAAAACAAAACCATCCTCCTCATAGTTAACCCATTTCAACTAGCAAAATATAGCTAAACTAAAAATTACATTAAAGGTTAAATGTTACCAGTCCCTACTAAAAGGACAACCTTGTTCCCCAACTGTTATTTGACATTGCTGAAGGTTTTGTCTTGATTACTTTCAATAAAATTCAAAGTAAGGATGACTGTCTTGGCTCACTAAGCAACAAGGTTTTATCACTAATTACAATCCTTTATTACCAGTAGTTTAATAGGTTTATGATAGGTCATAAAACAATTCAGCATGGGAGTACATAAAAGGAATAGGTTATACAGCTGTGACATCTTAATATCTATTCATTGTAATCATTTTATGATCTTTGAGGGTAGTATTTTTTATTAAAATATGTATGTATGCCTTTACATGGACTATATAGCTACCAAAACTGGGAGGTGGAGGGAAAAACCACATAAATATATAGTAAAATACTTAATGAGGCATTTTGAAAACTTCTATTGTCAGAAGCATGTAGACTGTATCACATGTGTGGAGTCTCATTATGGGTAATTATAATAAAATTATAAGTGCTATAATAATTCTAACCTTGAAGGCACAATAAAGGATAGTTATATTTGCCTTCCTAGCCCACACATCTGAGGCATTTTCTTCATTAATTATATTTCATGTAAGAATAATTATGTTGTGTAAGACTAAAATTCCAAAGCCTTTCCTAGATTCTGTTAACTCTAGCCTTCCTCTTGTGCATAGATATAATTATATTACAGCCTAAAGTTATGTTTGGATCTAGGTGCAAAGTACAACTTACATGACTTGGGAGAGGGTGTTTATTACTGTTCTTGTTAATTTTATTTTGTAATCCAATTAGTAGAGTAAATAAATTGGGAAAACAACAGTCTGTCCGTTGTCTCACAAAAAGCTAGACAGGTAAACTGTTTGAAACTAAAACACTAGTGTGTGCTATCTCTCCTCTGTCTCAACCACATATTGTTAGTTTAGAATGCTTTGGATAAGATAGCCTGTGAATCTGAGTAAGTGTGAACTATTGACAAGCAGCTATGAGACTTGTCCTCAAACCTTTCATGATCATAACATAATACACAAGTTTGAATGCCAACTTCTTGCTGTCATATTCCACAGGGCACCAAGAAATTCAGACTCACATTCCTGTTGTTCTGTCCCTTCCTAGAGTTCCATATAGATATGAATTCAATCTTCCTCTGGCATAGGGAGAATTCATAAGAAGGAAAAAAAAGTTGATTTTTATTTGGATTGTTATTGTAAAGAGGATAAATCCATTTGAATGACAAAGTTTTTATTAAGATATCTTTTGCAACAGTACCAGAATCAGACAAACATTTGACAGTTGACTTTTTGGGAAAATCATCATTTGGATAGCCTTCCAGCTGTCTGAGGATATTCTGTTTCTGGACCTGTGAGTAATTTGTCAGTTCTAGAAAATGGGTAAGGGGAAAATTGTATGACCACTAAATCCTAAGAGATTCTTGCAATGCCTATCATTTTTAGAAGTCAAGTTGAGGAATTTAAATCAATGTGAATGTCATCTGACTTTCTAGGGATTTTTTCAAGGTGTATTCTGTTTTCAATAAGGCTCTGAATACCATACGTGTAACTGAACCCTAGAGAAGGTAAACACAATTGGGTAATTTCAGTAAGATAACCCTTAGTGCTTGAATGGTAATTCCTTCTGTTCTTTCAGAGTAAATGAAGAGGTCAGTGGCATGAGACTTGGGAAGCCTTCATCTCTTAATAGCAGAGGCAAATAAAAGCAGGGCAATGGATGGAAAGGAGCCATATTTGTTTAACTGTTCAATGGCAATCAATACTTCCATTACATGTTATAATATAATCTGATCAATTTGAGGAAATTGGTGTTGAATTATCTATATCTGTATGTATTTCTTCTGTCTTTTTAAGATATTGTTTTTCTTGCAGTTGCAGAAGTTTCCTCATCATGTGATCTCACAGGTCAAAAATAAAATGAAAAACAATTAAAAGGAAGTAAAGATCAAATGAAACTCTCTCACTCTCTCTCTCTCTCTCTCTCTCTCTCTATATATATATATATATTTATATTTATATATATATATCATGTATATACATATATAAAAGCATAACTAATATGAAATGTTATTTAGAGAGGCAAAAAGCAGCTATTAATCATTTAATTTATGCCAGGAACTAGCGATAAAAATACAAATAAAAAATTAGCACCTGTCCTTATGGTGTTTAAATTCTAATGAAATCAGGCAACATATAAAAGGGAACTAAAAAAAAGGGAAAATTAGATATAAAATTACCTCCATAAGAGCATGGTGTTAAAGTCCAGAAAGTCTGAAAAGTCACATGAATGAAGATTGACTGCTCATATTCTTCCCTGAAATAGTTACCTCCCAGGAGGAACTTACCAATGGGAGAAGGGGACTGGCATGACAGATGGATATGATAGGTTGAAAAGGCTGTAGGGAAGGATGGATGTTCCACAGGAAGACTCCCCAGGTGTTGATGGAAATCCAAGGAAAGACTAACAGCTGAGATATGTTGTGAAGTCTGAAAAGTGAAAAGGGAAATTATTATTTTTGTTGTTTATTTAGCCATATGTGATCTGAGTTTTGTAAACCCAAGTTGGGAGTTTTTTGGCAAGGATATTGCAGTGGTTTGCCATTAGTTCTCCACTCAATTTTATAGATAAGAATACTGAGGTGAATAGCATTAATTATCTTGTACAGGGTCGTACAGCAAATAAGTACCTGAGAACAGATTGGAACTCAGGAAAAAGAATCTTACTGACTTCAAGTCCAATATTATATCCACTATGCCACCTAGCTGCCCCATTGTTTCTGTTGTTACCCAATAGCATCTTAAAATTTTTGCACTTTGAATAAATATTATAAGCTGTATTCCAAGCCATGTGACATGAAATATGTTTGCAGCTGAAAGGGTAGGGATGAGTTAGTATACAGATTGGCATATGGGGAAAGAGAACCTTGAATTGATGTACTGATGTAAAGCTTGGGTCACTACTGAGTAGGACATTAAAGGGAGCAGAGTGTAGCAGGAAGAATTGTTCATCCTACCTTTCTATTTTAACAATTCTTGGTAACAAATATTCCATTATTGCTGGACAAGTACAAATGCTATCAGAGGAGAAAGATCCCAATTGCCCCCACCCTAGTTTTGTCTCTAAGACCAACAAGGTAGCTCAGTGCATAGAGTGCTGGGTCTGGAGTCAGGAAGATTCATCTTTCTGAGTTCTTCTATGGCCTTATATACTTCCTAGTTGTGGACAAGTCATTGCACTTTGCTTGCTTCAGTTTCCTCATTTGTAAAATGAGCTGAAGAAGAAAATGGCAAACCACTCTAGTATCTTTTTTGAGAAAACCCCAAATGGGAGTTGGAAATTATTGAAATATAAATTATTGAAAATCATTACAATAAAATAATAGCAATAAGGTTCTGTCTCTATTTGGACCTCTCCTGTCATGTGAGGTTAAGATCATTTTTGACCGGAAGAATTTGAGAAGGCTTCAACAATAAGATCATATTTCAACTAGGCTTTGAAGGATACCTAATCTTTTGACAGGATAGTAATATCCCAGGTCCAAGGAATATAAATAAGTATAAATAAGAATGGGAAAAAGTTCAGGTCATTTAAAGAGTCTGCAGAGTTTTAGTTAGAACATAGAATCCAATAGATGTTACTTTCTTAAGGTCAGGCACCATATTTGTTTTTAATCTTTGAATCTGCAGCTCTTAGAACAGTGCCTGACATATAATAGGAATCAAAAGAATACTTCCTGAATGATTTGTTTAATAAGCATCTGAAAATGTGAGTTGGATTTGTAGAGATATAATGATCTCAGCTTTGTATAGAGACTTGAAGTCTAAAGGATATTTACTTTGGTCTGTAGAAAATAGGAAATCATTTGAAGGTTTGGGGACAATAAAATGAAACAGATAGATCTGATCATAAATTAGATTAATCCTGGAAAAATTTACAAAAAGAGTTCATAAACTAGGTTCCAAAATATATATTTTATTTTGATGATTATACTTTAATATAATCAGTTTCCTTGATAATCCTATGAATTTTATTTAATGCATTTGAAAATATTATTCTGGAAAGGGGTCCATCAACTTTTCCAGACAACCAAAAGGGTCTAAGATTTTTTTTTAAGTTAATTATATTTGATCTAGTCCAAGCCTCTCATTTTATAGAAGAGAAAGCTGGGATTCAAAGAGAACAAATGACCACTCTCCAGCATTCCACAACTAATAAGTGGAAGAATCAGGATTCAAAACTGCATCTTCATTCAGGTCCATAATCTTTCCATGACCCTTGTCTCATTCCTGAACTTTAGAACTCTCAAAGACCAAAAGGCTCATTCAGAGTAAACTGATTTTTGCGTAAGGTCCTAACATATAAACAATCAGCTATGACTATAGGAGAACAGGATATTTCCATTATATTTATAAAGGGAACATCAATACACAAATATCATTTGTTGATGTTTTGTTGGATCCAACTCTTCATGATCCAGTTGGGTTTTCTTTGGCAAAGATACTGAAGTAGTTTGTCATTTCCTCCTCTTGACCCATTGTATAAGTGAGGCAACTGAAGCAAACAGGATTAAGCAACTTATTCAAGCTCACACAGCTACTAAATCTGAACTCAGAAATGAGTCTTCCTGAAAAGGTAAGGAAAGGAAAGAAATTAGCTGAAGTGGAGCAGGTAGTCTCTTTCATCTTCTCCTTTGAATCTGGAAGATCATTTGGAGAGTCCTGAAGAGAGTCTCCAACTTAAAGAGTTCTCAAAGGAGAACTAGGTGAGAAATGAAGTCCTAACCACTTGATGTCGCCACCCCATATTTCTTTAGCATTTACCTACTCAAAAAAAAAGCAATTTACCCTACTTCACGAAAATTCAATTCACTTGCAATTCAAGACATCACCTTCCTGATGTCACTAGTTCTCTGAGAGAATGAAGGACAAACAAGAAAAAAACAAAACAATATCATCAATAATGACATCTACTACATACCAAGCACTATATTAAGCACATTTTTTGTAAATATTATTTAATTCAGTCCTCATAACAACCCACATGATGCCATTATTAAACCCATTTTCAGATGAGGAAACTGAGACAGAAGTTATATGACTTGCTCAGATTCACAGAGAGTAATTGAAGTTGTATTTGAACTCAGGTCTTGATGCCAGACTCAGTACTCTATCAAGTGCACCAATGAGTTGCCTCATTAAAAAAATAAAATATTTTATTTATATATATGTAAATATATTTATACATATATGTTTTATATATATATAAAACATATATGTAACATATCCTGAGAAGGGGTCTTTTGGCTTTACCAGACTACCAAAAGAGCTCACCATACCAAAACAAGCAAGCAAACAAAAAAGTGTAGGACCTTTGGGGTAAATTTATCAACTTTTAGACACCAGATGGTTATTTCAATACCTCAAAAGATTAAAAATTTCACTGATGGGAGTCTTTGCTTCAACAAAGCAGATCACAATTATGCTTTAGTAAATGTCTCTTTTGAGTATATACTACCTCTTCCTCTACTAACCCCCCAAAAATCATGACTTGGTGGCCAACCTTCTGGTGATGAACCTCTTTGGACTTAACTGGGTTTGTCTTTGGGCAACATACATTGCTGCCAGGGCTGTTCTTGAAGCCTTTCCAGCTTGATAGGACCTGCCAGAGCTTATGCTCTCTTGGCATATCTTTGAAGAACCCATGGCTACTTCTACACTAGGATGAAACATTGGAATGCAATTTTAATTGAGGATAAAATAAATATTTTAAATTAAAATGAGATATTTAAATAATAAAAATAATTTACACAAAGATCACTAAGTACTCTTCAAACACAGAAATCTAAAAGAATACCTCACTAATTTGATTCAAATGTGAAAAAATGAGTGTGAGTTATAGAATATTTTAAAAGAATTGCAAACAGTTTAACTTTCAGGTATATTCATTAACTTTAATGAATTTAACAAAATAATATCTAGATAAGGAAGATCCTAAGGAACTTACTTTAATGAACAGGTAGAATAATGTGCAACTCTTATACAAATTGTGTGCCTGTCTACCTCAGCAGCTATTATGGTATTGATTTTTGAAAATATTCTGAGAAAAGAAACTAACTCATTTAAAGAATTAGTAGAAACAGATGAGCCAGAAGAAATATACTTTCTTCCTTTTTTTAAACAAAGGTAGAAAATTATGGGTGTGAAATACTGTATCTACTATCAGACTCAGTTACTATGTTGATTAGTTTTTCTGAACTTCCCCACAAACACATCTTTTCTTTTTTCTTTACCAAAAATATGATTCTCTGGTATACACAAAGTTGATCTAAAACAAAAGATATCAATATAAAATCAAGATTACAGGAAAAATATTATAGAGATATTTTTAACACCAGGTATATTTGAATAGGAGAAATCACTGAAAGGGTTTCATATGTATGGACTATTTTTAGTGAAACATGGGGTTAGAAATAATGGAATCTTGCTGAAAGAGTTTAGTGTCTCTATCTGTAGCATGATCAATGAGACACCCAGCTCTGGACAGCCCAGGTGTTAACAGAAGGATCCACTCCATAAGTCCTTTATTGTTTAATGAAGGTCATTTGCGTTCTCAAGACACAGAATGTGTTTAGAAATAACCTTGGAGGTTATCTAGTCTGATCCCCTTCATTTTGCAGATAAAAAAATATGAGGTTGTCAACAGGACATAGTTGCCTTACTAGATAGACTACTACCTGAGAAGTTGGGGGAATTTAGTCTAAGTAGTTCCATCTGCTCTGAAAAAATAAAGTAATGAAAATAAAAATCAAAAAATATGAATTTCTCCTTCACTAAATCAGGCCTCATAAAATCTGAGTTCTAGTTCTGGCTCTGACACAACCTTAAGTGAGATACTTGAATCCTGGAGTCCTGGGGTCTCAGTTCTTTATGAGGGATGTGGACAAAATGATTTCTCAGGTCCCTTCCAGTTCTAGGAGTCTTCTTTAAATTTTAGGTCACTTCCACTTCTTGGTTAATGAGTTCCATATGCTTACTTCCTACTGTGGAAAGTAGGGCTTCCTTTTTATTTGTTTTGAAAAATGTCTCCTTTTATGTTCAAAGACCACATGAAGTGTTCTTTTCTCTGTACATGAAATTTGGTACAAAAATATAACTTTTCTCAAAATCAAAGATAGCTATTTAACATGCATCAAAATTCACACTCATAGAATTTAAAAGCTATAAGGAATCATGGGGATCTTCTTGTCCAATATCTTTATTTTGCAGTTTATGAAATAGAAGAGAGTGACTGAATGACTTGCCCACGTCACTGGGGGCCAAGTGCTCTTTGTACTCCATCAAACCCAACTCTTGAGGGAGAGGGACCCTTGTGCTTGTGGTAGTTGATGATGTTTGTCCTTCATTCTTGAGGAAGACCATGACATCATGGAAGTGATGCCATTACATGTATATGGATTGGATTTGACTGAGGGGGTGCTGTGCTAAGTCAATCTTACTTCCTCCTTCAGAACCATCTGGATCCAGTTGCTAAATGTTAATCAGGATGACTGGAGATGACCCTGGATATGAGGCAATCAGGGTTAAGTGACTTGCCCAGGGTCACATAGTTAAGTATCAAGAGGCTGTATTCAAACTCTGTCTTTTTTACTCCAAGGCCAGTGCTCTATCCCCTGTGCCACCTAGCATTCTTTTATTTGCCCTTTTTCCTTTGTATCAGCAGCACCTTGTACAGAACCTGGCACATTATAATCATTTGTTAAGTAATTTTTGAATGGAAATGAAGTTATACCTTCAAATGGTCAGTGGTCATTGGTTCTAGTAAGAGCAGAATTCTGATTGATAATCCTTGGAATTTGTTCTTAATAAAAATGAATTATATTGGAAAACAATTCTCTTAAGAACTTTAATGACCCAACATTGCATTATTGTTTGTCTCCCTTTAGTATTAAAATAGGTTTAAATCTTTTAATTACATTTTAAATATTTATATTTTAAATATATGTGTAAATATCCATTAGGACTCTCAAACAGAACTTTCAAAGCTCTACAGTGCAGTACTTTTTAAAAATAGAAAACAGATGCCCATAAGCACATATTTCCAAGATTCTAAAGGAGCCTAAATTTGGGGATGTGATTGCATTCTGTAGAAAATTTGAAAGAGTAAGGTCTGATGCTAATACTGTCTTCCAATTGGCTTTTAGTCATATCATAGGCCATTTTAGCTTCTGATATGATTCTGAGGTTGTATGATTGTAGTAGGATCTGTGTTTTAATGACTAGCTATATTTGTGAAAGTCCTGTCATACCCTTCTTGGGCATAGTGCTGGTGATCACAGTTAGTAGAGGTGTCAGAATGATGGTACTTGTATAGTTTGGGAAAGAATAAAGTTTTACAAGGGTATTTAGACAATAGCAACAACAAAAACAAAAATAGAGAATTATAGGAGTTAGAGTGCTTAGAGATCATTAGCCAGTAATTTTTTTTTTGGTTTTTGCAAGGCAATAGGGTTAAGTGACTTGCCCAAGGTCACCCAATTAGCTAATTAAGTGTCTGAGGTCAGATTTGAACTCAGGTCCTCCTGACTCCCAGGCTGGTGCTCTACCCACTGTACTACCTAGCTGTTCTACCCAGGAATTCTTAACCTGAGATCCATAAATTTATTTTTTCCATATATTTTTATAATTGTTGCTCAACTAGCATTTATAAAGATCAACTTTGTTGCTAGACATTATGCCAGGTGCCAGGGAGTATGCGGCTCAGTGGATGGACTATTGGACCTGGAATAAGTAATATATGAGTTCAAATCTGGCTTCAAATACTAGCTATGTAATCCTAAGTAAATCAATCTGTTTGACTCAATTTCCTCACCTATAATATGGAAGTAATAGTAGCACCTACTTCATAGGGTTGTTGTGATGAACAAATAAGATATTCTTTGTAGAGTGTGCTAAAAATTTTAGAGAGACATATATTATTATGGCTACCTATTATTATGGATTTCCTTTTTAATACATATGATGCACTTAAAGACATTCTGAGATGGATCTCTAGGCTTTCTCAGACTGTCACAGGTGTCCGTGACACACAAAATAGATTAAAAATAAATCCCTGATCTATTCCAGCTCTAGGGGCTTGGCAACCATCTGTACATATAGTGGTATTGTCCATAGAGACATTCTGGTGGTCCTATGTTAGAGAAGTAGTGATCCTATCTGTAAGCTACCTTCTCTTATCCAACTCACTAAAGATCTCAAACTTCTCTGTGTCTTCATGAGGAAATCAACTAATCATAACTTTGACTAGTAATGACAGGTATTTGATGACATCAGAAAATAAAAGATGTTTAACCATTCTCTGGAAGAGGATTGACATACACACACACACACATACACACACATACACGTATAGATGGGCTTTGAAGCATTTTTTGAAGGACTAGAATTTTTATTAATGAAGGTCAAACTTTGCTATTTCTCCATCTCTTATTTTTGGACTATTTGACAAAGTAAAGTGATATAGGGATTGTAGAATAAAAAGGGAACTTTAGAGATCATTTAATTTAATCCTTTCAGATTAGAAAAATTGAGATTTAGGTGAGGTTAAACCAAGATGGTGTTAGAGAAATCTGCAGAGCTAATCACAATTCATTAGGATATCTTTTCTCCTATCCCAATACTTTTCTTATAAAGGTATTTTGTTTAATATTAAATACTTTTTCACGTGTGACTCAATTGTCCCCATGGTTATATGGCTATTGACAATAGCTGCTTTTCTAACTGATGCCAAGCACCCTTAAATACTCACTTATCTAAGGAATAATTCAAATGTAATTCAGATAAGCCTTATTCATTACTATATCAAATATTTATATTCCAAACTCTACAAATGGAACTTCTATTCCTAAAATGGTTCAGATTGAAATGCATCCATACCTTTTCTCATAATGTGATGTGTCTTCCTATAAATCTTCCCCAGAAAATCTACTCCCAAAATTGAGGTTGGGGCACAAATTTCCTCGAGATCTATCAACATCCATACTATGCAAGTCTTGGGACTTCATTTCTTTCATCTCTATATAAAATACCCAATTCTGTATGATTTGACTTGCTCAGTCCAGTCTTATATCACACTGGTGGGTCTGAGTTCCCAGAGAGAGAGAGAGACCACCACCACACAATTGCATTCAGCTCTAGCAGAGTCCTAAAAGTAACCCTGTTGAGAAATACATTTTTTTAAACACTGCTCTAACTCTCGAAATTTCATCTAACATGTTTGCTATCTAAATAATAAATCACTCACATAGTTGTTCATCCATATAGTGCATGGTATTTTTTAATTAACCACTCACAATAATGAAACTTTTAGATCTTAAGAACAGGAATTTAATATACAGATACCTATACATTAAAGCAAATACAGAAGAAATAAAATATATCACAATAAGTTCAGATCACACCCTTCTCCCAAGACACTCAATGTCTGTAATGAAGAATGAGCACACATTTATAGGAATCTGACAGGAAAACAAATAAGGGCGGAAAACTACTGTGATTAGAGTCATTCACACTTCATGACTCCAGGCTCTTGTGTTATTGGTTCATTCAGGAATGTCTGCACCAAATTTTACTGCTTTTCTTCTCACTGCTTGATTCTTGATCCTCACCATCTCAGCTAGGGAAATTACCTTCTCTTCTTTAGTCCAACATTGCCTTTATAAGCTTTCTGAATTGCCTAACATCCATAAAAGTGCATTAAGAAGGTGTTAGTTTTTAATGTGAATAGCAATTCTCTTTAATTTAGAGAACGGCAAAGCTCATCAAACTGGGTTGTAAAAATCAGCTTAGTAAGTTATTCACTCTCCCAGACATAGTGCTGTCTAATAAGAAAGGAACCCTTAAGAACACAGTTCAGAATCTGCTCAACAGATACCAAAGCAATTGTGATAATGATGATAATAAATAATTATTTTTAAAAATCTTCTGCTTTTCCTTCTCAAGTTAGAGATGGCAGCAGAGAGCAACAAATCCTTAGAAAAAGCTCTGTCCTTTTTTCAATTCAGTATGGTGGTGAATTCAAAAGTCATCCTTAAAATTCTTAGTCAGTGATAATGGTTCTGTAGTGGAACAATTTAAAATCACTCTGCTGAAACCTTCTCTCAACTGTTGCATCAATTTCTATATTTGTTCCATACTAAATATCAATAAGGCAGGAGTGTGAATGAGCCCCATATGTAAAGAGTCTCATATGTGGTGAAACCAAGTAAAAAGAGGACACTGTCCCTCTATGGGTCAAAGAGAGTCATAAGATATATCTTTAGCCTCTTCTTCCCCCATTCTTCTTTAAAGGAAACTTTCAGGAAGTTGGGGTCAGATGTCACCCTGCATTTCTCAAAGAAATAGGCTACCAGGCTAGAAATATAGCTATCTGATCTTTTAAATATTGTTTTGTAGGAGATATGATCAAGTTCCATCTAACTTGATTATTTTGTCATTTTGGGGGGAAGAAGACCCCCCCCCAGTTCTATATCAAAGTTTGCTCCCTTTCCTACCTAATATTAGTTCCATAATAAATGCACACATGGTAAATAGTGAAGAAGTTCATTTATTCAAATTGTAGCAAAACAGAAATCAGAGAAGTTATACATTGGAGAATATATACCAGGTAATACAGAATGGAAGAGCTTTATCTCTTTAGAAATGAGATAACCCTACTCAATCAAGAGTGTCCTGGATCTAACATTGGAGAAATTCTCCAAAGTCTTTTGAGTAGTAAGTTGCAATAGGGATATGATGGAGACTGTTCTCTCCTCTCATATCTTCCCAGAATCTTTTATCACAGATGATATCTTATCCACTGAGAAGTTTTATGGGAAGGAACGCTGTTACCCATGTACCAGAAAATGAATTGGAACATCCTACTACCTCCAGTGACATGGAGCAGTCTGACTTCCCTCCTTCAAGCCTGAGCACCTGGCGCTAAAATGTGAGCACTCTAAAATAATTAAATATTCTAGTTAGCCACCTAGCTGGGAAAGCTATTGGCTCACTAGATCATTAAAAAAGAATAGTCTGCTCTCAGTTACTTTCTTTTCTCATCTTCAGATAATTCCAAAATTATTTAACTTTATTCATAAAGAAATCTATGGAGAAGTCTCTGCCTTTTCCCAAACCTAAGAAGGGATAAGAATGACTCCCATACTGTAGCTTGAACAAGGTTTGAATAGGCAAGCAGAAGTCTCTGATTGTTCCTTTTGATTTGTGTTTCCTTGCCTGATCATAAGTGAGTAAACCACAATCCCAAAATGATCTTGTGGTAACTTTATGAGTTTGAGAGGCAATATATATTGTGTGAATTTTCCAGAAATTAAAGTCAGACTATAGTTTGAAGAATTCAGCTTCTTTCCATTTTTGAATCTTGGAAAGCATTTGCTTATTTCTAGTTCCATGTCATCCTGCCTATTCTCCAAAACATTTCAAAATTCACTGCAAGTATCCACAATGGTTAGGGTTTTCAATGCCATGGGCCAAGTGATTGTAATTCCTTGATGGCAACTCTGTTCTCCCATTAACTCCTTCACTTATAATTTTTAGTTCTGTTAAACATTTTTGTTCGATCTTCCCCAGTACAAAGTATGACTTCCTTGGAAGAAAAAACAGAGTAAAATAATTTCTGAGTTTTCTAACTTTTCTCTGTCAAAAATAATCATTGTCATGGAATTGTTGTAGTGATGAAGCATGAGGAGAGACTTGAAAGTAATTGGGGAAAAAAAGATAAAGAAACAGTCAAATGCATGGGTTGGGGCTTCAGGAGAAGGAAAGACATTGTTTTTGTGTGTATGTGGATAATGATGCATACTTTAGTTGAGATGTTCTGTCATCATGAAATCACTGTTATCCTTTAGTAAGTAACACTAATCATAGCTAGCATCCATTAAGGTTTATCTGTCACTTTACATATGTTACCCTGTTTGTTCTTCACAAAGACCCTGTGAAGTAAGTGCTATTTTTATCCTCATTTTAAAGATGAAGAAACTGAGCAAAATCATTTAGATGACTTGCTCAGTGTCACAGTTAGTAAGTATCTAAGGCTAGATTTGAACTCAGGTCTTCCTTAATTCACACATATATATGTGCATACACATACATACATGTGTGTATGTGTGTGTGTATGTTTTACTCTAAAATTGATCAACTCTTTCTTATATTTAAAACTGTAGGCATGACACAGGTTATTAAAAAAGTACATATTTTATGGTTGATGGTTTGTAACTCTTTCCAGATATTGATTGGTATTCAGACTTTAGATAGGATAATCAAGATGGATGATGAATAATGGTTTGAGTTCTTATTTGAATATTATTCTATTCAATCACTTTTGAAAGACTAAAAATTTAAAATAATTTTGTTATTTAAATGAATAACACTGAATTCTTCTGTTCAAATTTATAGCATCAGATTTTTTTTTGCAGAGATTTACTGATTATCGATTACTGATCTGCTTTAGCTTCTTACTTTTTTTTTCCAAATGAGTTTGGTCAAGAGAAATATCGCCCCCCCCCCCCAAAGAAAACTTCTTAAGTAAGCACTTTTGAACATGAAAGCTTTTTTGGAAAGTTGAAATTTGTAGCTACAATTGAAAGCCTAGGAAAATTAACCGAGTGTGTGACAAAACTGTTCTACTCATAATTCAGTTCAGTCATTTCCATTCACCTAAGCCCTTCTCTGCTACACAATGTTTTCACTTATTTATTCATTACAGAATACTGAACTCAATATGGCACAAGTCAGCCAAACACTTGTGTATAAAATATGAAAACCCATTAGAAACAATTTTTTTAAGCACAAAGAAATCACCTGTGTCCTTGGCAACTCATTAAATGGCCTAGGGGACATTTATATTCCATCATTTGCAAATGACTTGACTATTTTTTCAGCCAGATTTTTACTTTAGCCATCCTTTTTGTTCTTTTCTATAAAAGTGACATGGACAGAGATGACTCTGCCACTTACTTTTGTGACCTTGAGCAAATCAGTTCATCTCTTGGGGTCTCAGCTCCCTCATCTTTCAAATGAGGGGTTAGGATAAATGGTCTGCAAAGTCCTTGGAGCTTTTACATCTATAATCTTTATTGGATCCATTTCTCCTTTTGATCACAAAAATATACAGGCTACTCATGTTTGTTTATTTTCTTTTTTCCCCCTTTCCATTAGTCTATTTTTATTTTCCCCACCCAATTAAGACATTTATATTTTGACATTATGTACATATTAAATGTTCTCTATCAAGCTTTGTTTACTAGTCCCATATCCTCTTTTAAAATGGACTTAAGACATGATCTATATCAGTGATGTAAAACTCTAGTAGAAATGTAAGCATCACTGAAGAACAGTTATTGAGTTGATTTTAAAATGTGTTATGATGTAATTTTATTGTAATTTTTATTTATTTTGTTAAATATTTCTTAATTATATTTTAATTTGGTTTGGTTATACTCAGGAGTGCTTTGGGTAAAATGCAACCCTAAACCACATTTGACATCTCTTTTTTTAAATTGATATTTTATTTTCCTAAATACATGTTATAAAAGTTTCTTCAACATTCATCAATATGCATATGTATATTTTTAAGTTACAAAATTTCATTACACCCTTCCTTCCTACCCCCCCTTTCAGTGATGAACAGTCAGATTAACATTGTACAAAAATATTTTTGATAAACATTCTTATAGAGGAGTCATTTTTGGTATGAGGAATTAGATTAAGGGAAAGAGATACATATGAGATAATTTTAATAAAGTGTTCATCAGATTCTTAAGGTTGTTTTGTTTTGCTTTTCTTCCCCTGCAAGGGGATAGCATTGTCCATAGCCAGTCTAATACAGCTGTCCTAGCTCTTTGAACTGCTGAGAGGAGCTGCTTCCATCAAGGGTGATTATCTCACAATGTTATTAATGTGTACTTTGTTCTCTCCTTTCACTCAGCATCAGATTCTGTAATTCTTCCATGCTTCTCTAGAGTCTGACCATTTATGGTTTCTTATAGAACAGTAGTATTTCATAGTATTCATGAACCACAACTTATTTAGCCATTCCCCAACTGATAGGCATCTCCTCAGTTTCTAATTCTTTGCCACTACAAGAAGAGCTGCCTTGAATATTTTGGAATATGTGAAATTTTGCTCATTTTTAATGATTTCTTCTGGATATTGGCCTAGAATTGGAATTGCTGGGTCAAAGGATATGAATATCTTTATTGCTCTTTGGGCATAGTTCCATACTGCTCTCCAGAATAGTTGGATCCATTCACAACTCCACCAGCAATGCATCAATGTCCCAATCCTCCCGTAACCTCTCCAGTATTGATCATTTTCCCTTTTTCTCATGCTGGCTAATCTGATAGATGTGAAATGATACCTCAATGTTGTTTTAATTTGCATTACTCTAATCAATAATGATTTGGAACACTTTTTCATATGATTAAACATAGATTTAATTTTTTCATTTGAAAATTGTCTATTCATAGGCTTTGACCATATATCAATTGGGGAATGACTTGTAACCTTAAAATTTGACAGTTCCCTATATATTTTAGAAATGAGACCTTTATCAGAACTCCCACTTGTGAAGATTGTTTCTCAGCTTTCTGCTTTCCTTCTAATTTTGGCAGCATTGATTTTATTAGTGCAAACCCTTTTTAATTTAATATAGTCAAAATCATTCATTTTGCAGTTAATAATGTACTCTGTTTCTTGTTTAGTCATAAATTTGTCCCTTTTCCATAGATCTTATATTTCTTGGTCTATTAATTTATCTATGGTTTTGACCTTTATGTCTAAATTCTGCACTCATTTTGATATAGGGTGTGAGATGTGGGTCTATGTCTAGTTTTTGCCATTCTATTTTCCAGTTTCCCAATAATTTTTGTCAAATAGTGAGTTCTTATCCCAGAAGCTGATGTCTTTGGGTTTGTCAAACAGTAGATTACTGTAGTCATTTACCGTGGTTTTTTTCAAACCTATCCTAATCCATTGATCCATTATTCTATTTCTTAACCAGTACCTGGCAGTTTTGATGACTGCCACTTTATAATATAGTTTTAGATTCAGTAGAGCTAGGCCACCTTCCTTTGCATTTTTAAAAATCAGTTCCCTTGCCACTCTTGACCTTTTTTGCTCCAGATGAATTTTGTTACTATTTTTTTAACTGGGTAAAATAGCTATTTAGTAGTTTGATTGGTATGACACTGAATAAGTAATTTAATTTGGGTAGAATTGTCATTTTTATTATATAAGCTCTACCTAATCATGGGCAATTGACATTTTCCCAATTATTTAGATCTGTCTTTATTTGGGTGAGAATTGCTTTATAATTGTATTCATAGTTTCTGGGTTTGTCTTGGGAAGTAGATTCCCAAGTATTTAATGTGTCTATAAGTAATTTTTTTTTTTAGGTTTTTGCAAGGCCATTGGGTTAAGTGACTTGCCCAAGGCCCCACAGCTAGGTAATTATTAAGTGTCTGAGGCCAGATTTGAGTTCAGGGACTCTAGACTCCAGGGCCGGTGCTCTATCAACTTCGCCACCTAGCCGCCCCATCTATAATTTAAAAGGAATTTCTCTTTCTTTCTCTTGCTCTTTGACTTTGTTGTTCATATATAGGTATATAAATATATATATATATATATATATATATATATATACATATACATATATATGTATATATATATATATATATATATGATTCATGTGGATTTATTTTATATCCCTATACTTTGCTGAATTTGTTAATTATTTCAAGGAGGTTTTTTAGATGATTTCTTGGACTCTCTAAGTATACCATCATATCATCTGCAAAAAAGTGAAACCTTCGCTTCCTCATTGTCAATTCTGATTCCTTTAATTTCTTTCTTCTCTTATTGTTAAAGCTAGCATTTCTAAAACTTTACTGAATAGTAATAGTGATAATGGGCATTCTTGTTTCATACCTGATTTTATTGGAAATGCTCCAAGTTTATCCCCATTACATATAATATTTGTTGATGGTTTTAGTTAGATACTATTTCTTATTTAATCCTAAACTTTATAGTGTTTTTAATGGGAATGGATGTTGTATTTTATCAAAGGTTTTTTTTTTCAGCATCTATTAAAATAATCATATGATTTCTGTTGGTTTTGCTATTGTTTGCTATTGTTGGTGGCGCGATGGACAGAGCCCCAGCCCCATGTTGAGTATTTTTCTAATTTTGAACCATCCCTGCCTACCTGGTATAAATCCTGCCTGATCATGGTGTATTTTCCTGATAATAACTTGCTATAGTCTCATTGCTAAAATTTTATTTAAGATTTTTGTATCAATATTCATTAGGGATATTGGTCTATAATTTTCTTTGTTTTGGTTCTTCCTGGTTTAGGATAAGCACCAAGTTGGTGTCATAAAAGGAGTCTGGTGGAACTCCTTTCTTCTCCTATTTTTAGAAAGAGTTTATGTAGAATAGGAATTAATTGTTCCTTAAATGTTTTGTACAATTCATTTGTAAATCCATCTGGACTGAGACTTTTTCTTAGGGAGTTTACTGATTTCTTTGGGAGTTTCTTCATTATCTTTTACTGAAATGGGGTTATTTAAGTGTTTTATTTCCTCTTCTGTTAATCTGAGCAGTTTGTGTTTTTGTAAATATACATTTATTGACATACAATTTGGCAAAATAACTTCAAATTATCTCTTTTATTTACTTTTTCCTTGTTGGTGGTTAGTTCCCCCCCCTTTTTTTGTTTTTGAAACTGGTAATTTGGTTATCTTCTTTATTTTTTAATCAGATTAACCAAAGATTTGTCTATTGACATCTATTTTCTACTTAAAGCCTTTACAGATAGTCCAGATTGCTAGTGTCTTACTTCCCAAAGTAGCTTCTATTTAACAGCTTATCATTTTTTTATTAAAGATTTTATTTACTTTGAGTTTTACAATTTTTTCCCCAATCTTACTTCCCTTACCCCCCCAGAAAGCAATTTGTCAGTCTTTACATTGTTTCCATATTGTACATTGATCCAAATTGAGTGTGATGAGAGAGAAATCGTATCCTTAAGGAAGAAACATAAAGTATAAGAGATAACAAGATCAGACAATAAGATATCATTTTTTTTTTCTAAATTAAAGGGAATAGTCCTTGAACTTTGTTCAAACTCCATGGTTCTTTCTCTGGATACAGATGGCATTTTCCATTGCAGACAGCCCAAAATTGTCCTTGATTGTTGCACTGATGAAATGAGCAAGTCCATCAAGGTTGAACATCACCCCCATGTTACTGTTAGGATGTACAGTGTTTTTCTGGTTCTGCTCATCTCACTCAACAGTTTATCATTTTTAAAATAACTTTGTTAATATTTATAAACTTTATATTCATAATGTATATGTCTGAATATACACATAAATGCATTTAGTTACATTTCAACATTAGAATATAAGCTTATTTCTACCTGGAGCTACTTTAATTATAATTGAATCACCAATGCCTAGCACATTTTTGTTGTTCAGTGATGTCCAACTGTTCACGATCCTTTGCCAAGAAAGGGTTTGCTATTTCTTCTCCATTATATAAGACGAAAAGGAGGCTAAGTAACTTGCCCAGGGTCACATTGCTAGTATCTCAGATCAGACTCGAATTTAGCTCTTCCTAACTCCAGGTCTATTTTATTTATTTATTTAGTCATCTAGCTGCCTCTAGTTTTTGGTCCATGTTTAATCAATATTTATTTAATTAAATCGCATTGAAATGAAAACAAATTCAGATTATTTCCATTTTTCTTTTTTTTTCTCCCAAAGTCATCTATGACATTCTTTTTTTGTGGTATTCTGTGGTATTTGATTACATAAAACATGATTTTTTTTAGTAGTATCAGTGCCCACCTGGTGTTCACCTGGTAACTACTTTCTATCTCTAGTTATTCCCTTGTCCTTGATTTCCTGCATACTACTAGAAGACTATTTTTCTAGAACCCTTATTTCATTATGTCACATCCTTGTTCCAAAACTCTTTAATAAGTTCCTATTGCCAGGGATAGTATTCTCCAAACAACTTTCTACAGAACTCTGGTATTTCACAGGACATGAATAGGAGATTTATGAGAATATATTGCTGCTAACAACATTATCCTTTGTAAATACAGAATTTGAAGTAATATGAATACTAAAACAAGAGAAAAAAGAACTTCATTCATAGTACATGAGAAAAGCATATGGATCCATACAAATCTTAACCCTTCAGTGAGTTCAACATTATATCATCCTTTACTTTGGAATACATTGCCCCATTGTCTTATTGCAGTTTTACCAAGCCCTAACCTGGGATTACTTTTACTGTATACTTTTTAAAAAATATTTATTTATTATCTTTTTGTACAAATATTTTTTATACATTAATAAAATATTCTTGTTTAAGAGTAAACAAGACTTGCTTGAGCAGTAAAGGGGAGAGAAAAAATTAAAATTAAAAATTAAATTAAAAATTAAAATTAAAAAAAAATAATAGTAGTAATTGTAGGTATGACCAGGTGGCACAATGGACAGAGCCCCAGCCCTGGAGCCAGGAGCACCCAAACCCATATCTGGCCCCATACACTCAACAATCACCCAGCTGTGTGTCATGCAAGGCACCCCAACCCCAATGCACTGTGAAAGTCAAAAAAAAAGAAAAAAAAAGGACCCAAAATAAAATAAAATAGTAATAATAGTAGGGGTGGCTAGGTGGTAGACAGAGCATTGACCCTTGTACCAGGAGCACCCGGGTCCGATTCTGGCTTCAGACACCCGAAGATCACCCTGCTATGTGGCTCCAGGCAAGCCACCCAGCCCCATTTGCCCCCCCTCAAATAATAATAATAAAAAATGTGCTTCAGTCTTTGTTCCAATACCAACAACTCTGTCATGGGTGGATCACATTCTTTATGGTAAGTCCATCACAAAAGTTACTTTCATATTTTTCCACCGTTGCCACTGCTGATCGCAACTCCCTCCTTTCGTATTTCTCCACTACCATGTACTATATTTTCTCTCTCCTTTCACTCTGACTCTGCTCTAGGGTAGCTGAGTGGCACAGCAGACAGATCCCTGGTCCTGGGGCCAAGAGGCCACCCCTTAGGCCCAGCATCCACCTGACCCTATGGTCCCAGACAGGCCATCCAATCCCAGCCCCTTGTTAGAAGTAAAAAGGAAAATGTGTTATATCATGGCCCATCCTCTCCATCACTCACATCCCCCCTTCCTCCTGTCCCACCCCTACTTACTCCAAATGTCTATACCCCATTGAGTATATATGCTGTTTCCTCTCCTAGCCACTTCTGATGAGAGCAAAGATTCCCTCATTCCTCCTTGCCTTCCCCCCCTTCCATATCATTGCAATAGCTCATTGTAATAAAGAAAAATCTTATTATATGAAATATCTTGGCCTATTCCCCCTCTCCTTTTTCTTTCTCCCATTACATTTCCCTTTTTTCTATTGACTCCAATTTTACACCATATTTTATCTTCCAATTCAGATTTCTCCTGTGCTTCAACTATAAAAGCTCCCTCTACCTGCTCTATTAACTGAGAAGGTTCATATAAGTATTATCAGTGTCATTTTTCTATGCAGGAATACATGCAGTTCATCAAGTCCCTCATATTTTTCCCCTCTCTTTCAGTCTCCATGCTTCACCTGAGTCCTGTATCTGAAGATCAAACCTTCTGTTCAGCTCTGGGCATTCCAATAGGAACATTTGAAATTCCCCTGGTTCATTGAAAGTCCATCTTTTTCCCTGGAAGAGGACAGTCAGCCTTGCTGGGTAGTTGATTCTCGGTTGCATTCCAAGCTCTTTTGCCTTCCAGTATATTATATTCCAAGCCCTACGAGCTTCTAATGTAGTTGCTGCTAAGTCCTGTGTGATCCTGACTGCAGCTCCACGATATTTGAACTGCGTCCTTCTGGCTGCTTGTAATATTTTCTCTTTGACTTGGGAGTTATGGAACTTGGCCATAATATTCCTAGGGGTTGCTTTTTGGGGATCTCTTTCTGGGGGGGGGGGATTGGTGGATTCTCTCAATTTCTATTTTGCCCTCTGCTTCTAGAATATCAGGGCAATTTTCCTGTAGTAATTCTTTGAAAATGATGTCAAAGCTCTTTTCCTGATCATGACTTTCAGGTATTCCAATAATTTTTAAATTATCTTTCCTAAGTCTGTTTTCCATATCACTTGCTTTTTCAATGAGATGTTTCACATTTTTTTTCTAATTTTTCATTTTTTTTTTTTTTTTGGTTTTGAAGTAATGACTCTTGGTTTCTCATAAATTCATCAATCTCCCTGAGTTCTATTCTTTGTCTGAAGGATTTGTTCTCCTCAGAGAGTTTTCTTATCTCTTTTTCCATCTGGCCAATTTTGCTTTTTAAAGCATTCTTCTCCTCAATAACTTTTTGAACTGTTTTATGCATTTGACCTAAGCTGGTTTTTAGCATGCTATTTTCTTCAGAATTTTTTTGGATTTCCTTGACTAGGCTGCTGACTTCATTTTCATGCTTTTCCTGCATCTCTCTCCTTTCTTTTCCCAGTTTTTCTTCTAACTCCCTCATTTGATTTTCAAAGTCTTTTTTGAGCTCTTGTCATAGCCTGAGCCCAATTTCTGTTTTTCTTGGAGTCTTTAGATGCAGGAGCTTGTGCTTCCTCATCTTCAGTCTGAGTATTTTGATCCTTCTTGGGCTCATTTGCAAAATATTTCTCAATGATCTTCCTTTTGTTTCTCTGCTTGCTCATTTTCCCAGCTGAGACTGTTTTGGGGTGCTTCCTGAGCTTTTGGGACACTCCCACATGGGTCTCAGTGTGTGAAGCTCTGTCCTCCCTCCTGGTCTGTGAATGAGCATAAGCACCCCCCCTCTGCCACAGGGCTGAGGTGGGGGGGGGGCCTGTTGTTCTATTGGGGGGCCTAGACTGGGATCAGGATATGAATGAGGCCAGAGCCCCAGAGTCCTGTTTCAGGGGCAGAGGACAGAGCTAGGTAGTCTCTCTCTCTTTTCACTCCCCTCCCTAGGTTCAATAGGCTCATGCCCTGGGGGCTCCTGCTTACTGGCTCCGCCTGCTTCTGTTCCTGGATCTGGATTGCAGAAATACCAAGTTGCTTGCTGTATGCCCTGAGGGCTGAGTTCCATTTTCTCACTCTGGCAGAGGTCCTCTGCTGTTCCCCCACTTTGGGCCCGATGCTCCCCAGGGTGTAGCTTAGGAGATTCCCCCACTGCTGTGAGCTGAGGCTCCCAGTGCCCTGGGGCTGCCTCCGGGAGGCTGAAGTTCTTTTTCTCTGGTGGGCCACCCTTCTGGCAAGCTGTTCCTCTGACCCCGGGGAGCAGAGCCTTTCTGCTCTTTTCCAGGTTACCTTGAGTAGGAGAACTGCCTCCCTGGGTCCCTCTGTGGGTTCTGTCTCTCGAAATATGTTTTATGAGAGAGCACCTAAGACAGGATCCTCTCTTGTTGCCATCTTGGCTCTGCCCCTACTGTACACTTTTTAGATGGTCCTAGAGGAAGTCAAATAACTGTTCTGCTTGAAGCCTTTACAGATTGATGTCATTAAATCTCACCTGGGTCCTTGTAGGCGTTTCTTGTATATTCACTTAGAATAAATCTTCACTTTTTAAAAATTGATTCTCAGTCTCCCTCAAATAGTCTTTTCTTTCTCCAAGCTCACTCCCCTGCCAATGCATACCTTTCCCCAAAACCTCTCAGAAGAGGACCTAAAGGTTATTCACAATTCTTATACTCAGTTGATTCTTCCTTTTCAATCTTTTTTTTCCCCTTGATGATTATCAATATAATATTCTAGGTCATCTCTTCTTTACTCTCAGTAATTTAATCAACTTTCATGGGTCTGAATATCTGTAATATTGATGATGGTTATATCTATGAATGTGTGTGTGTGTGTGTGTGTGTGTGTGTGTGTGTGTGTGTGTGTGTATAAAATAGTAATATCCTTCCTGAGTTCCATTAGATCAATTGATCATCAATTGCCTGTTAGATATCCAGAAGCAAATACATTATATTTTCCTCAAAACTCACCCCTCTTCAAATTACTCTGTCGACCAATGGCACAACCATACTCCCAGTCACCCAGCTTCATACGCTTTGTATGAGTCTCCACTCTTTTTTTGTCCTATATCACAAGTCAATTGTCCAGTCTTGTCAATACTACTTATAAAACATCTTTTCCATAATTCCATTTGCTCTCTACTCCCATGACTACCATCCTAGTCAAGGACTTCATTGCTTCTTCCCTTTGTTGGCATAATGCCTTCCTAATATGTTTTTCTGCCTTAAGTATCTCTTTTCTCCATTCCATCTTCCTGAAAAAAGGCTTTCCTATGGGACAAGTCTAACCATCCTACTTCTTTACTCTGTAAAGTCTAATGTTTCCCTATCACCCCTAGGATGAAATGCAAAGTCCTCCACAATCTGTCTCTAATCTTTTTTTGAGTCTTAGCATATTGTATTCCCCTTCCTTCTCTTCTTCCAGTTTTTCACAGTTTCTATGTCACACAACAGAGTTTTTGCACAGACTATCCCTCAATTTAAGCATGCAGGTCAGTTCACATTTCAACTGTCACAATAATCTTTTCCTGATTGTCCCATTTATCTCTCCATTTTCAGGAAATTGAATTATATTTATTTTGTATTTACTTGTATATATACAAATTTTTTTCCTCCATTTAGATTATAAATTCCTTGTAGGGAGTTACTATTCCATTTTGTCTTTATTATCTCCTGGACTGTTTTGGGGTACTTCCTGAGCTTTTGGGACACTCCCACATGGGTCTCAGTGTGTGAGGCTCTGTCCTCCCTCCTGGTCTGTGAATGACCATAAGCACCCCCCTCTGCCACAGGGCTGAGGTGGGGGGGGGGCTGTTGTTCTATTGGGGGGCCTAGCCTGGGATCAGGATATGAATGAGGCCAGAGCCCCAGAGTCCTGTTCCAGGGGCAGAGGACAGAGCTGGGTAGTACAGTGCCTGTTGTAAGGTAGGTACTTCTAATAGTTGATTGATTGATTGATTCTGTCACTCACTAGATGGAAAGATGGAGAGGACTTGTGAAAAATATTCCAATTGAGGGAAAGCGTCTTTGCTTTGAAGTGTGTGAGTGAATCAACTAGAAAGAAGCAAAGGTAGATGTGGAGAATTCAAGAATAAAATGGTATTATGTGGATGAACTTGATAGTCATACTGCATTCAGATTTTCATTACTGCATACTTCTTATGTGACTCATAAAGGTAAAAATTACTCTTATTGTTTTGCTTAAGTAAATGCCACTCAGATGTCTTACTCCTTTCAACATTTTTTGATCATTTTTTTTCCAGATGGTAAGAGAATCCTTGGCTTGGTGTCATGACCAACATTCCTACATATTTTAAGGCAAGGAGTTCAAGATGCTCTCTTCCTCTAAACAATCTATGTTTAGAAATTTATTGTGGATTGTGTATGCTGAAGAATCAACCCCTGGTAATTTAGATCCATTAGCATAATGAAATGGGATTTACAGGTCATTCAACAAAGAGATTTATTTAGCTAAAGCACAGAAAGGATGCTTAAGAGTATGTAACTTAGTTTAGTTAGAGAAGATCTACCTCATCTCCATATGGATATAGGTCTGGTCAGCAGAGGAGATTGTGGTGACTTGAATTCAGCCAAATTTGCAGGGCCCCTAACTCCACATACCCTTAGGTAATCAGGAAGTTACATCAGCTTTAGTACCCTTGGCCTATCAAGTATTGGGGAAAGTTTCCTTATCTTTTAGGGAAGGTATTTTCTTAATCTCCCTGGAAGGAAAGCAGGGAAGACCAAATGCCCAAGCCCAAATATGTTCTGTGTTCATATTAATTTATAAATACTGGACTACAAGATAAATTTCAAACTTCATTTGTTATTCAAGGGACTTTCAATTTGACTCCAAATAACTT
The DNA here is from genome assembly GCF_037893015.1 of Macrotis lagotis. Classification (NCBI taxonomy): domain Eukaryota; kingdom Metazoa; phylum Chordata; class Mammalia; order Peramelemorphia; family Peramelidae; genus Macrotis; species Macrotis lagotis. Next base: position 334,989,361 of record NC_133666.1, read on the forward strand.
CTAAGACTTCCCAACCAACCACCTTACTACACTGAAGAAGTAGCTGTTCTGTTCCCCTGAATGGCCCCTTTCACACTACCACATCAGGAAAAGCTCCAGCCATGCCCTTTCCTTTCATTCATCACTTATCCCTCAAGGTTCTAGAAAGATGAACTATGACAAAACTCTCTTTGCCTTATTCTGCATAGAGTGTCAATCTATTCTCCTATGACCACATTCATCATCCCTGTCACTGTCTCAATCAAAAGGCTTTTTATCCACCATCATTCTTCTTCATGTGTTATAATATGGTCATTTCTATATTTGACATCAGGTCATGAGATCTTTCCATCTGACTTGCAGCTGAAATTGTCCCTATGCATTGTCTCTCTTATTACAATATGAGGTTTTTTAGAGCAAGGATTCCTTTATTTTCTCCTTTGCTTCTGTGTTGCTGTCACGGTATAGTGCTCAATAGATAGTAAGAATCTAATAAATTACGCATTCATTCACTTACTCATTTATTCAAATCCTATCTTCCTTGTGAAGTTTGATCACCTCAGTCTAAACTGCTCTCCACTTTTCTAAATTCTTATAACACTTATTATCTGTGTAATTTATATAGGCTAAGTTCTTACTCTTCTAAACTGACCCTGGCAAGTTACTTTCCTGAAAGTCAGTTGCTTATTTTTCCCTCAGGGTTCTAGGGTTATCCTGATAGGCCTGAGATGTCTTTTTAATACTGTATTTCTCAAGATTCTATCTTATGTTCTCCCATAATTATTATCAGCGATTAATGCACTTTTATATCTTTAATTATCAAATAGCTCTTAATATAGGTTATTTATTGAAAAATATATGGAGAAGTAGGAGTCTACCCTTCTTCCTTGAGAAGGTTCTCCAATATACATTACTGAAAGTAAATTTGCCAATATTTTATCTGAATTGATACTAGGAAGACCAAATTGTGCATGCTCTAAGGACTGGGCTCTCATTGCTGTTTCCTGTTATATTGGTGTCATTGATTTATTTCTTGCTATAGATTATCTTGTATTGTTGATTTTCTTTTACTTTTGTATGCTTGAGTTCACCAAATAGGTTGCTTGAGGTCTCAGAATTTTGTCTCCTATAGTACCTAAGACAATCCCCCTGCATGAAATACTGAATCAACATTGCTCATATAAGTTGATTACTCAATGTTTCAAAACTGATACCATAGAAATTTTAGATAATATACTATCCTTAATCTCCTGAAATCATCAGCCAATAACAGAATCAAAGCTAGCAAAAGACAGAAAGATGTTGAGTTTGAGGTAATGAGTATCATTATCATTACATCACAGTGTAATATGATAGAATGAGGAAATAAATTATTTGATTCTAAAAATGTTAATTTATTTGTTAACTCATTTAATTATTTTAATTTTTATCTTCTTTTAAACCCTAAAGGAAATCGTGTGGCAAAAGGAATCAACTTTGGAGTCAAAGTACTGGGTTTAACTTTTACCTCTGACATAAAACTAATTTCATGACCATGGGTCATTTAATATCCAAGTGCTTTGAAGTCTAAAAATTACAAGCAAATTCTCAATGAGTATTTTTGGGGAACTCTCCCAACAGTGAAATCAGAGATTTGAAATCATCTCTTCTCAAAGTACTAAATTTAAAGAGCTCTTGATATTGCATACCATTTTGTCATATCAGAGTCAAAACTCTAGAGAGAGAAATCTAAAGTGCTTCAATGGTTTAGTCTGGTGCTAATGTTATTTCAGTTTCCCCCAAGATAAATCTGCAACCCTTGTAAACCAGTTTGTTTTTCAGAATGTGAATCCTGTTACTATTAGATATCATTTTGGTAAATTTCAGTCAATATCAGACATGAACCTTTGAACACAGAGCATATTAATCCCAAGATATTATTAAAATTTTGATGATTTAAGCTGTTGGACTTTGAAAATTTGCACAGAGATTTTAATGTTGTTATTGGAAAGTGGAATGTTATTACTATTAAATCACTGTGTCCTAAATCATTTTCTATTTTAACAGCCTGCTTAATGACCCTGTACTTGTCCATTCATCAAGACTGAGGCTGGAACTATGCTTGTGAAGTTGTGTCAGATCCACAGTTCACAGGGACACCCATTTTCATCAGATGGTGTATGCCTGTAGGTCAGATACTCATACAACCTCCTGAATCATGTCAAAACCAAGAGATGTGAATTCATAACATCTTTCTGACCTTAGGAATGGCACTCCTTTTCCAGGTCAACTTTTGAATACCTGTGAGCTTCTCTTCCTGAGTTTGCCTAGTGAGATTCCCGCCCCCCCTTCCCTAAATGATGGTCCTTTATTCCTTCAGTTAGTTTCATATGGGAAAAATTCTAGAGAAAGTCAGAGCCAGAGGGATGATTAAGGATCCAGCACAGCAAATAGTACAATATACATATTCAGGATCAATCCTATGCAAAATTGTGAAGTTAGATCAAGATGTTTTCAACTCCTCCAGCATCCCCTCTCTCTGTTCTTTCCCCCTCTATGTTACTTCTTTTCCTCTACCATTTCCTTAAACCTTCTGCACTTTCTTGTACTGATTTACAATCTGCTTTCTATGAAATTGTCTTCAGAAAAGGATCAAGTAAATATGTCACATTTAGTTGTAAATACCTTTAAAAATTTTAATGAACTATCTAAATTTCATTTAACCAGGGAACAAACTCAAATTAAACAATTTTCTAGAGATGGAATTCCATGTCTTAGTGAACCAAGGTTATAGGTATTTTAAAGGGGCAAAGAAAACTGTCACAGTGCTCCTGTTATGTCCTATTATGTCCCATCATCCAGGTGGATCTAAATATGTCTATATTACAAGAATGATTACTGGCACCTAAGTAAAAGACACATGAAAAGATGGAAGTACATACTGTGCTGCAGATCTGGGTGACTTGTTTTCAGTTCATATTTATATCCTCCCAATGGAAATGGATCACATATGAAAAATAGGGCTTTTTGTGGTTTGCTACATTATATTTATATTGCTTTTCATAAACCAGTCTTGATCTTGTCTATCTTTTCCATTCCGGTATTTATAAGATAAAATAATCTTCAAGTAGAAAAAACTTTCAGAGAAAGAAAAAATCAGTACATAGTCATTAAAAAAAAGTTAGTTGTTAGGATATTTGTTGTTTTAGTCACTGCTGATTTAATTGGTACTCAGTGTCTTAAGTTTCTAAATCTCCATTTAATTGATTTTGGAGGACTGCCTGAATCATGTTTTGTGTTCCTGTCAACCATTTTTAGGCTGTCACTGCTGTGGACCTATTTTTAAAAAGTCTATTACTTTATTTTGTACTGCTAATCACAAGATATATTATGTAACCATAATACACGCAATTAAGTATTACTTAATTCTTCTTGTATATTTAATTACAATAAATAATTCTAGTTGTAGACTTGTAAGTGATTCATTTTGATTAAGTGAGATTTTTCTCCAACATCTGAGTAATTATTTCATCATATAAGCCCTGTATTGTAGAGTCTGTATAGAGTCCATTTTGTCCCCCAACCAATGACCCTTCAATCATATTGACAAATCTTATCATTTTTTCATAACTGGTACTAGGTTTCTGCTGAATGAATCTGGTTGGTTGGAATTAAGGGTAAATTCTAGGTGTAGTATTGGAAGAAAATTGTTGGATCTTTTAGTTATTTTGTTTTATGATGTGAAGTTAACTAACCAATTTAGGGGTCAAATCTGTGATATCAGACTTAATGGCATATTCCAACTTAGTGAACCAAACTGTTTTCATTTCCCTAGGGCACCAAGTTTTAAAAACATGATCAACTTAAAATGTGCTATATGCTAGAGTGAGGAACAAATATTTGGATTTTGCTGATAATCAACTATTTTATACATGAAATAACAAATATCATTAAAATAAGAAACTGTAATAGTAGTTTCCCCAATTGGGTCATGTTCTAGATTAGTTTACTCAGATGGATTTAGCTCAGACACAATCTGCTCTGATCACTCATTGTTAGACTGAATGAGGAATGACAACACGACATTCCTCTTTTTTTCTAGAGCAAATCTGTTCCCTAATTTTAGATTGAACAGGTTAAACCGTTTTTTTTTTTAAATAAGTCATTCTTTTGTTAGATCTTACCTTATTTTCCATTTAAATTGTCTTATTTTTATTTTTGGTTTTTTAGCAAAGCAATGGCATTAAGTGACTTGCCCAAGGTCACACAGCTAGGTAATTATTAAGTGTCTGAGGCAGGGGTTTGAACTCAGGTCATCCTGACTCCAGGGCCAGTAACTATGTATAAGTATGATCAATTAACTTCTCTGAGCCTCAGTTCTCTATTTGTAAAATAATAATAATAACAACAATAACAACAACAACAACAACAACAACAATAATAATAATACCAATAGTATCTACTTCACAGGGTCGGGGGGATGAAGTAAGATAATAAAAATAAAACACGTTATGAGTTTTAAAGCATTGCATAAATGTTAGTAACTATTATCTAGTTCAACCCCACCTCCACCCCTTATTTATATAAGAGAAAATTGAGATCCAGAGAAGTTAATTAATCCAAGGACCACATATCCAAAGTCAGGACTACAAACCAGGCAACCTGAGTTCAAGCCCAGTGCTCATTCCATTACGTGTTGCTTATAACTGGGAAAGGACTAATTCCTCTCCACATTTTAATGAGAACTTCTGGTTCAAATTTCAAGTCAATGCAGTTTCTTAAAAAATACAGTCTTCTCATTCTTCATAAGAAGAAGAAGAATAGTAGTACTAGTAGTAGTAGTAGTAGTAATAATAATTTCTTACCAATTTGTAGAGGTTATAAGATAGTGGAATAGATATTGTTTGTTACTTGTTAGGACTTCTTTCAGAACAAAATGCTGTTGAAATACAATATTACTGATAAATGCAAGGAAACTTACTACTAACTTTTTGTTTCAGAACTTTCTGATCTAGAGTATATGCATCTTCAGAGGTTATGAGGATATAGGGAATATTTGGTAAATAATATAAGTCAGTAAGCATTATTTTAAAAAAACTCCAGATATTTATTTTGTTAATGCTGTTCATTTGTTCTGTTTGTTCATTTATTGATTTAATTCTGCTAAAAATTTATATTCTTTCTTGTGAATGACTATTTCTTTATACATGGTAAATAAGTGGTTGGTTGGTTCTTGGCCTTCATTATTGAAGAAAATCTAAAGAACATCACTATATTGGAGACAAGTTATAATGTGTCTGACTATGGCTGATCAGTGCTATATAAGGTTGGGATGATCTTCCATGGTCCAGGCACAAATACCTGGGTGTTTACTTTAACATTATGTATTACACATTTCCTCTGAGCTGCTTCAATTTTTACTTGCTTATAGAACACATCACCCTCTCTGATGAGGGCACTCCATTCTGGGCAGTCCTATGCCAGTGTCTTCCATGCTGCATAATCAATTCTAAAGATCTCAAGAGAGATCTTTGGGGAGTTCCTATATTTCTTCTTCTGACCCGCTTGTGAGTGCTTGTTCTGTGTGAGTTTTCCACAAAATAGTCTTTTTGGCATTTGTACATTTGGCATTGTAACAATGTGATCAACCCATTGTAGCTGTGCTCTCAGTAGTAATTTTGAATCTTTGGCAGTTCAGCTCAAGAAAGGACCTCAGTGTCTGATATTGTCATCTTCCAGGTGATCTCCAGAATATTCCTAAAACAATTTAAAAGGAAGTAATTCAATTTCCTGGCACAGCATTTGTAGGCTGTTCAGGTTTCACAGGCATACAACAGTAAAATCAGCATAATGGCTTTGTAGACTGTCAGTTTGGTAGTCAGTCTAATATCTCTTCTCTCCCACATTTTATTTCAAAGCCTCCCATATACTGAGCCAGCTCTGGCAATGCGTTTTTAACTTCATTATCAATGTGAAATTCCCTGAAAAGGGCACTGTCAAGGAAAGTGAACTTGTGTACAGTATTCAAAATTTCTCCATTTGCTGTAATCAGTTTCTTCTTATGGATGGTATGTTTTCCTGGTGTTAATTATTAGGCCAAAATTAACATAAGCAGCAGAGAATTGATTCAGACTTTGTTGCATCTCAGAGGCTGCATTGAGTGTACAATCATCTGCAAACATAAGATCATGTACCAACACTCCTCCACTTCGGCATTGGCTTGTAGCCTTTTCAGGTTGAAGAATTTACCATCAGTGGGGTAGCTGACCTTAATGTTGTGTTCATCCTCAGTGAAAGCATTTGATAACATGGTTGAAAGTATCATGATAAAAATCATGGGAGTAAAGATACAGCCTTGTTTCACTCCATTGATGACTGGGAAATCATTAGAGCATGTCCATTAACCAGTACCCTGGCAAACATGTTATCATCAAATTGATATACAGTACTAATGAACTTCTCTGGGCAAACAAATTTCTACATAATTTTATACAAGGCCTCACAACTGAGGGTGTCAAAGACTTTGGACAGATCTACAAATGTTGTGTACAGACCTCTATTCTGCTCTTGGAATTTTTCCTAGAGTAGTCAGGCAGCAAACACCATATCAACTGTTCCTCAATCCTTTATGAAACCATGCTGGCTCTAAGGGAAGTGACCATCTTCCTGGGGAAGGATCAGCTTATTGAGGATTTTGGAAAGAATCTAACTGCAATGTCTAAATGTGAAACAACTCCTGTAATTATCACATAACAATCTATTCCCTTTATTTTTATTGAGATAGAAATAGGAGATAACCTCTTCATGCCATATAACCTGGAAAATTTCAGTCATTTTTTGGATGAACAATGGACCACTCATCTTGAAAATCTCAGCTAGAATAGAATCAACACCAGCTGCTTTGCTATATGAAAGGGGCCTAAAGGCATTCAAAACCTCTTCTTCAGTTGGAACTTCAGCTAGGAAAGGATTGACTTCAACTTGAAGTAAACAGTCAGTGTCTTCTTTGTTGATTAAGGATGATCTGTTAAGAACACTATGGAAGTGTTCAGCCCATCTCTCTAGGCTCATGTACCTATCATTAATCAATGTGGGTCCATTAGTACTAAGAATTTGAGATGCACCTTTAATTAATTTTGGACCATTAAAAACCTTCAGTGAGTCATAAATGTTATAAATGGTGAATACTTAGTCTAAAGTGATTAATTTTTTTTTCTTAAGACATCTTAATAAAAAGACACACCTCTCTCAAGGTGGGAGAGGGGTGAGGAATCCCAGAAATGTTAGGTCTTTTACGTACTTTGAAAGGCTTTATTCCTGCCCCTTCATGTCAATTTTTGGCTGGGGTCACAATCTAATTGATACAGTGGTTTCCATACCTTGTGTTCCCCCCCACCCCCATTACATTAATGAGCAAGAACAGCTACCTCCTTGAGTTTGCATAAAGGTGAAGATCTAAGACCCTAGGTTAATTTGAAAGTAGGTGGGGCAGACCTGACTTATTTCAGCTTTTGATCAGATCAAAGTTATCTTTTGTCCTAATTCAATACCTGCCCATAGACAACAATATTGGCAGACCCCAGTCTTTGTGATGTAAACTAACAATTCTCCCTTCACATTCTTTTCTTTTCTTTTTCTTTTTTAAGGTTTTTGCAAGGCAAATGGAGTTAAGTGGCTTGCCTAAGGCCACACAGCTAGGTAATTATTAAGTGTCTGAGACTGGATTTGAACCCAGGTACTCCTGACTCCAAGGCCAGTGCTTTATCCAGATCAGACACCTAGCTGCCCCTCTCCCTTCACATTCTTGTGGAACCCAAACACCCCCACATTCCTCACAATAAAAGCACTTTGGATTGTTACTATTTACATAAAATTAAATTTCATTTTCCTTTTTATTGAACCAAGAATACTACCTCTCTCTAAGTTTTACTAGAACTTTATTTTTGATAGGATTAAATGCTGCCTTTATAGAAATGAATAAACTATTCCACTGGTAAACCTTGTGGAGTTCTCGTTTTTTCATTTAGCAGCTTCTGTATTTCCCCCATCGCTTTTATCAAGCCAGTCTGGATGTTTGCAAATATTCTGACCCAGATGAACATGTGCAGTACTGTACACCAAATCTATGAAAACTTTTTCTGCTCCACTGGTGCCAGCTCTGTGTTGGCTTAACTTTCCCTCCCAGCTAGCAACAAACTTGTTCCCTTAAGAGAAGCACTCTTATCTCTTGACATTTTATGTTGGGGATTAGACTTCAGTTGAATGTAAATATTTAGCTTGAAAAGGATGCATATGTGAACAGTTCAGCATTCTACCACAATTGCCTTTGACCTCTCATAACTTGTCTATCTCTTCTCCTTAATTACATAGTCTATTAGATGACAATGTTTGCTGTGTCACATTACATCCATTTAGGTAAATGGAAGACAATGTTTGTGGCGAGGTCATGAGATGCACAAGTCTTCAGTAGTAGTGACCATTGTTGTTACTGTTTCCAACTCCATTTCTCCCAAGGACTCCTGCCTTGCCTGGTAATCTGAGCCTACTCTAACATTAAAGTCTCCCAGAATTATAAATCTGTTCTCTTTTGACACATTGATGATAAGGGTCTTCAAGTATTCATAAAATTTTTCTTTAGCTTCATCAGGATTCTTCATGGTGGGAGCATAGAGACTGATGATGATGGTGGCATGGCATTTTCCTGCAAGGGTCAATGTCATTGAAATGAACCTATCATTCATTCCTTTTGATAGGCATACAAGTTTGTTGACAAGATTAGTTTCCATCACAGAACTTCTCTTTTGTGGCCATCACAGAAAAACATGTACCAAGCTCACTTTAGTAACCTGGCCTTTATTTGTCAGCCTTGTTTCACTCAGGGTTGCTATTTGGATGTGATATCTCCTAAGTCCTCTTGTCACACCAAGGGATGAGCAATGTGTTCCTTTAAAGTGCTGCTCAGACACCCAGGAGTTTCCTAAATCCCACTACTGCTTTCAGTGAGAAAAATGATACTATAACTTGAAACACCTGTGTGCAGGATTGTGCCTACAGCTCATGGTGTATCCACACTTTCTGCTTTGTCACTTGCCTGTTGCCTCAGGACTTTGAGATAGGAATGGTAAAGTGGTATGGGTGATATCTTTTGATTTGTGTGTAAATTGGATTTAAGTGAAGCAGAGTTCCTTGAAGACATTGGCCTTACTCTTTCTTCCAGAGGCAAGACAGAATCAAAACAATTGATGATGGCTTTAGATGCAATGGATGACCTTGGCATCTTCAATATCAAACTTGACAGTGCTCCAAGCATCTGCTTCAGGTGCCTTCTTGGCCTTTAGAACAAAGTATTTTCAACAGACCATTCCATCAGTGGAAGACCTCACATGCTTGGGGTAGACACCTCCCCCTCCCTCAACTCATCAATGAGTTTGAGACTTCATCACTTACCCTCAAACTGATTTAGTCCATCTACCGAAATGGTTTACTGGGGCATGACTGCTGTGCATGCTACAGCTTCTTGGAGCCACAGGTGAGTTAAATGACTCAGGTGGATATCAAATGTGGAAAGGAAATGAGGGCTCATCAGCCCTTATACCAGAGTACTATCTTCCTTGAACACACCCTACATTCCTAAATAAGTGGTCAATAAGGGAATGGAGTGCTGGAATTGGAATCAGGAAGACCCAACCATTACTGTATGAATGAGCCCAGACAAATCATTTACCTTCTCTCAGCTTCAGTTTCCTCATCTGCAAAATGAGGATAATAATAGTACTTACTTCAAAAGATTGTTGGATCAAATAAGAGAATATATATGAAATAATTAGAAAACCATTAAACACTCTATAAATATCAGATTATTATTATCAACATAATTATTAAAAATGATGAATAATGGTGCCCTGGTTGAGAAATTAGATGATTTAAAGTTTAAACAAGCTTTCTGCCCTAGGCCTCTCATTTCTGAGTCCTCTGACCTTGAACTATGGTTCTTTTTTTTAATGGATAGAGTTATAGCTGTCAATAATTTCATCTGGAGCAGCACAAATTACCTTTATAAGTGGTAGAAGGCTATGGGGAAGAGCAGGCAAGTGTTTAGAAGGAAACAATGAGATGTCTAACCTGATCAAGCTGACTGAGTAGAAATCCTTTCATTTTGGTATCACATCTCCCTGTTGATGGTGGTACTTTTCCTTCTCAAGAAGAAGACCAGGACATCAGAGAAGTGATGCCACGATAAGCATATGAAATGAATTTGAGTGAGGGTTGCTATGACAGATCATTATTCTCACCTTCTCAGAAGCTATCTAGGTCCAGTGGTCAGAAATGAATCAGGACAACTGGACATGATATTGGATACAGGGGGAGACCTTGACCTTTTTAAGCTAAGATCTTGAACATGCTTCACTTTGACTGAGACAAGGCCTATTTAGCCATTAAGAAAAAGTAAGAGAGAGAAGAGGCAAAGAGGCTGAGAATGACCAATTCTGGTAACTATAGATAACATAAAATACTTAGGAGTCTACCTGTTAAAACAAACTCAGAAACTACAGGAAAACAATTACAAAACACTTTTCATACAAATAAAATCAGATCTAAATAATTGGACAAATGTCAATTGCTCATGGATAGGCCAAGCTAATATAATAAAAATTACAATTCTACCTAAATGAAATTACTTATTCAGTGCCATACAATCAAACTACAAAAAAATATTTTATTGAGCTAGAAAAAATAGTAACAAAATTCATATGAAGGAACAAAAGTCAAGAATATCATGGGAATTAATGAAAAAAATGCAAAGAAAGGTGATCTAGTCATACCAGATCTACAATTATATTTTAGCAGAAGTTATCAAAACTGTTTGGTACTGGCTAAGAAAAAGAGTGGTAGATTAGTGGAATAGTTTAGGTACAAAAGAAATAGTAGTAAATAACTATAGCAATCTATTTGATAAACCCAAATATTCCAACTTCTGGAACAAAAACTCACTCTTTAGCATAAGTTGTTGGGAACAATGAAAATGTAGTAGAAATCAGGCATAGACATCTCACACCCTATTATAACAATGTTCTTAAAAGATGATACTATAAACCAATTCAGAGAACAAGGAATGGTTTAACTGTCAGATCTATGAAAAGGAGAGTAATTTATGACTGAAGAAGAGATAGAAAACATTTTAAAATACAAAATGGATAATTTTGATGGCATTAAATTAAAAACTTTTTGAACAAGTAAAACCAATGCATCCTAGAATTAAAGGAATGCAGTAAATTGTGAAGAAATTTTTAAAACTAGTGTTTCTGATAAAGGACTCATTTCTAAAATATATAGAGAAATATATCAAATTTACAAAAATACAAGTCATTCCCCAACTGATAAAGGACATGCATTGTTGCTGGAGTTGTGAATTGATCTAACTATTCTGGAGAGCAATTTGGAATACTGTGCAAAGGACAATAAAACTATGCATATCCTTTGAGTCAGCAACACCACTATTGCATCTGTATCCCAAAGAGATCATAAAGAGGTGGAAAGGACCATATATGTAATAGTATTTATAGCAGCTCTTTTCAAAGTGGCAAAGAATTAGAAATTGAGGGATCTCCATCAATTGGGTAATGACTAACAAATTTTGGTATATGAATATGATACCATACTGTTGTTCTGTAAGAAATCATAAGGGATGGGATTTCAGAAAAACCTGGAAAGAATTGCCATGAACTGATGCTGACTGAAATGAGCAGAATCAGAACATTATACACATTAACAGCAACACTGTGTAATGAAGAGCTATGATGGACTTGCTCATCTCAGCAATAGAATAATAAAAGACAATTCTAAAGCATTTGTAATAGAAAATTACAGAGAAGGAACTCAAGTCTAAATGCAGACCCAAGCTTATTCTTTTTTCAAATTTTCTATTTTTCTCTATTTTATTGTTATTTTCCCTCATGCTTTTTTCTTTTTGTTTTGATTCTTTTTTCACAGCATGATTAATATGAAAACATGTTTAACATAGTTTTGCATGTGTAACCTACATTAGATTGCTCTCTGTCAGGGGAAGAAGAGAAAATAGGAAAGATGGGAGAAAGATGATTGTTGAAAACTATCTGTGGAAAAATAAATAACTTCCAAACTTCCAAAAAAATCATTCATTCATTCATTCATACTTTGATTTGTCTATTGATTGATTGATTGATTGCTGGGAGGGTAAGGCCCTCAGGGTTTCTCTATGATTTCTACTAGTCCTTCTGCATCAAAGAGGACCACACAAACCAATCAAATAATTGGAGACATGAATTGTGCAATTATGTTTATTATTGTTCCATCCCAGGTCCTAATTTATAGGAAATAGGATTATTAGAACTGGTCTGGCTGCTGTGGGTGTATCTTGGCCTTAAATGGTTTCGATTCCTCCCGTATCAGTGAGGCACCACAGCACATCATCAATGCCAAGCATACATTACCCTGTGCTATGTGGTGACAGAATGGGACAAACAGGTATATCCTAATGTCTCTTGATGTACTAATTGTTAGAATAGTCTTCACAATTCTCAGTAATTAAGGCAGATAAGAAAGAATGGAAGCAAGAACTGTTTTTGCATAGTCCAAAAAAATCAATCTGGCCAGAACCAAAACAACTGTTATTTACATTCATTGGCCAATCAAAGACAACTAGAATGTAAACCCCAAGAAATCTTTCAGGCTTTTGGGTAGAGTACTCCAAAATACAGGGAAGGAAGGAAGGAAAGAAAAGAAAAAAAAAAGAAGAGCTTTATAGTTCAACTCGCCAGCAATGGAGTTGCTTCTATTACTCACAGAGGATCTCATTTCCCTATACACCCTATGTGAAATCAAAGACAAAAGTAAATAGTTCCCCTCCACAAAAAGCTTATGTTCTCCTAGGGAAGAAGAAGCGATTAAGTGAAATACAGATCTGGAGAGACATCTAATTGATTGGAACTGACTCTTCTGCAATGTCTAGTTGAAGAAACTGGTGATGGTGTTTAGCCTAGATTAAAGAAGCTATAAAAGAAATAAAAGTAGTTGTTTTTAGATGAAAGTTGTGTTGTCAGTTGAAAGAGACTTTAAATTTCTTGCACTTGACTTTAGAGTAGAGAAATTTCAAAAAATTATAATATGCAAAGGTATAAATGAATTCAGAAGTTATTAAGTTCATAATTGTTGGAGATATGACTACCACTTGTTGAAGGTAGTTATGGAGATCCAGCATATATATATATATTATATATATATATATATATATAATATATATATATGTATTGGAACAAACATTAGATGTGATGTTATAGTCAGGTTTAAGCTCTAACACATATTATTTATGCAACTTGGAGAAAGTAATGTTGACTCTGTGAGCCTTATCATTATTCATCTGTAAAACTGGCATAATAAAAGTTAAGTGATATAGCTCCTTGAGGTTATTGTGAAGAAAGTTGTGATTAAACTTAGATTTTTATATAAGTGTAAGTTATGTACATTTTGGGAAATTTAAATTCTGTGATACCTTCCAGTGAAGAGAAGTTAATATTTCTAAGCTAATACTTCATGCTCACTGGTAACTGTATCACTCATCCCTATCTAAAGTGGGGAAATGGTCAGCCCTGTTGGAGAGAACCAGGAGTAAATCTGAATCTGAATTCAAAACAAAACACTAAGGACCTTTCTCAGCACAACTTGTAGATGAGTTCTCATTTACTCCCTAACCTACTCATTTGTACTAGAACAAGCCCTGTTAAACATTAGGGTCTCTAGCCATTCAACCTTTATAAAACAAATAGATAACCCTACTGTGTTGATGAACTAGATTCCAGTGATGATGGAAACATGGATGTCTTATTCCTGACCTATAAATGAAACTCAAACAGTGGGGAGTGACAGAATGAGGCACCAGATTTTTTTTTTTTTGTTTGACTACATTTGTTTCTTGGTTCCTTTGATAACTCTGTTCACAAGATCCAGACATCAAATGGAATTATGGTGTCTATGTTTTTTCTTCCCAGGTTTTTGCAGAGGACACTTGCAGGCAATGGATCACTTCAGTGGAAAGGTACAGTGACCATGTATTTGTCTGCCAGACACCATGCTGAGTAAAGGTCAATTAAAGAGATAAATGAAGCAGTTCTCACTCACAAAGAGCTGATGTTCTATGCATTCTATAGGATGATGCACAGTCAAAAAATACCCTGTGAACATAGGCTCCTGTCTAGGACTTGAGTCTGAATTGTTATTTCTGGATGAAGTCATGGTGGCAAGAAGCCCAGTTTCTGAGAGTTGGGTCTTGCAGGGGTTACAGATGGTAAGGGATGTGATGGCTAGATGCTGTATCATTGTGGAGGATTAAAAAGTCATTGCTTGTTTTCTATGTGGTTAATTGAAGCAGGTGTAGTATATGGTACCTCCTCATATGGCAATAGGTTTGGGTTTCAAAATCTAATCCCCTATAATAAGGAAGTATTATGGCATTGTTTTGATGATTCAGGGCAGAGAAGAAGAGATACAGTTAACAGCTTTGCCAGAAAAAACAGAAACTTCCAGAATGTGTTCAGTCCTGTATCAGTGGCTATCTTTCTGCTAAATAACCTTTATTACTATGTTGTTGACCTGGAACTTGGTCCATTCGTTGCAGAATAAGATTCTTCCTGTCAGTACTTGATTCAAAGACTCTATGAGACTTGGAAAAAAATAAGTAGTCCTCATTTCCTAGCCCTTGAGATCTCTATCAGAAGCTCTGTCTTGAGTTTAGCACAGTGCATATAATTAAGCTTTAACAAATGGATGCTAATTGATTGATTGTCTCTGTTAAAAGTCATAGGGTCATAGATGTGGGACTGGAGAGGCCATCTTCTCCCACCACCATAATTTTGCAGATGAGGAAACTTGAAATTGACTAAGTACTACCAAGTCTTTAATGCAATTAAGAGTGATTAGAAGTACTTTCTACCCCTAATTTTTTTAATTGACACATCTGTGGGAGACTAAAGACATTGCTATGCTTGACCTCCAAAGGACCTACAAATCTCATAAATTTCAAATAGAGTATGGATAACAGTTATTCCCATCTGAAGTAATATAGCCACTTGGAATACATAAATGTATCATTGGACTTCTGCAATAGTTTTTGTTCTACAGTTTTTTATCCTTAAAAAGAATGAAGACATAGAAATGGTTCAGCCCTTCTAGAATAAAAAAAGGATACCAAAAGTGTTTGGGTACTATCAAAAGCTATTAAAAACTCTGAAAGTCATCTTTCGAAGATAGAATCTTAAATAATATGATCAAAATTCAAAAAAACCATTGATGCCATTTGATCACATTGTCTAAGTTCCTTATAACATAGAAAAGAAAATTAAAAGCCAGAGTGTTTAAATGATTTTCACAAACACAAGTTGTAGGTAGAGCCAAGGACTGACCTCAACTTTGATTTCTAAGCTGGTACTGTACCACAATGGCTTTTTTTTTTGTAGTTTCCTCAGAGATTTATTAAAGGGATACTAAAAAACCTTCTTTACACCTACCAACTTCCCACCAAAATCCAAACATTCTTAGCTTGATTAGTGTTATTTATAGTAATTGACTGGAAGGACTTTTCACTCATGTGAAATCATCACTTTTGGTAGGGGAGGAAAGATTCTAGCTAGAATGAAAGGAAATGAAAATAAACAAATTTTAAGTAATACTATAGTCATAAGTCAAGGGTCTCTTCTGTGACTGTCTCATCCCCTAGTCCTTGATGCCGGCATCTTCACTAGTAAACAGTAAATAAAGAGTAGATTTTGGTACTGGTGGAATTCAGAAGAAGCAGCCAGAGTTAGCATAATGAATGTAAGACAAGAAAATCCACCTGTCCCCTAATATCTAATCTTATTCCCTCTCTGGAAAGTCTCTGAATCATGGTTATAAGAGGTCAAGAGGGCCAGAGAACAGTGGGGTCAAGAGAACTTGCCCTAGTCTTCAGATACCTATGGTCACTCTCCAACTTGGTCTAAATCAACCACAACCTCCCCTTGTCCTAATATAAATTAAGGCAGATGACAATCCACGATTCATTGACTACTAGTCACTAAACATACCTTTTGATTCTCATAGTATATGATGAACTTTTGGAATTATCTCCTGTCCACCATGTAGGAAACATCATGAGTGTTCCAGGGATAATCCATTTTCATATCATAAACTTTCTCATGGTTGCAGAAGTGGTAAGTGAACTGTGTCTCTAATGTGTCAGTTTTTTGCTACTTGGGAGTTGATTTTTGCTATTAATTTCTTAGGCGCATCTTCCTTGGGTATAACCAAACTCTTAGATCTTGGAGAAGGTATTTCTCTTTATTCCATCACCTTGGCTTCATCTTCCAATGCACTTCTCTTTTTGGCTTCAGTTTTCTTTCTCAGGTCTTTGGAGTGGGAAAGGAGCTGGGCTTAATGAGCAGAACTTTCTTCTAACATTGCCAATATCTCTCCAAATTTATCAAAACTCTCAATTCCTTCAGTAAATAATTTTGTAAATAATCTTTATTAAAGGGAAGTAAGATGGTATAGAGATACAAAACTGAGTTTGGAGTCAGGAATATCTGTATTCAAATCCAACCTCAGATACTTACTAGCTGTTTGACCTGAGTAAGTCATTTAATCCATCTATCTCAGTTTTCTCAACTGTAAAATGGCATTAAATATAGCAATTATCCCCAAAGTTGTGAGGATCAAATGAGATAAGAATTTTAATGTTTTTAGCATATAATAAATGCTTTATATATGATATTTTTTTATTATTTTTACTAAAGGTATTAGCACTGCCCTATCTTATCACTGGCAACCCATAGAAGACAATTTGTGAGGAATCTACTCATCAACATTTCAATTCTAATTGGAATATTTATTCTATAAACTTCTGCTATGTATTATCTTGGACTTGTGACTAGCATTATGCAATGATTTTATATTCCCTTAATCCTTATAATTCAAATCACTGGTCTCCCCTATTCTACTACCTATTTATATATGTTTATCCTCATCCATCTAAGCTTCCTCCTCTCCATTCATTAGCTTCTTTGCTGTCTTCTTCTGTATTCTCTGGAATCATCATATTAACTTTAATGCTCACCCATAATCATCAATCATTTCCTCTCACAATTTTTTTGTCTTCTGGCATTAATTGAAACTCAAATTTTCCCTAAATATAACATCTCTCTTTACCTTCTCCAATGCTGGCTACTTCTTTCATATACATTAATGACTTACAGGAGCAGAAGGAAGATTTCACATATTTCTTGTTTTACATTGACATTTCAAGATCCCCAATTCTGGACCCAATCTATCCAGCACCTCTGCCTCAGTATATAGCTTCCCTCTTACTCTACTTCAGGATCATTTATCTTTGTTTTATAATATTTAGCCATAGATGCCTGAACTATTTAGTAGATTTGGAGATCATATTTCCTTCTATTGTTAATGTTTTCCCAGTAATAGTCAAGGTTTTGTTTGTGTATTTGCTTTTGTTTTTAGTTTTATTACTCATGAGACATTTGGTAATTTTAGTCTCCCCTAATTTACTTTCCCTGTCCTATTTCCCCCTATTGCTCACTTTCTGATTCCTTCCCCTCTAATGGTGGTTTGAAAGGATAGATGGGAGTAGGGCCAGATTTCAAAGCATCTCAACCTCATCCCATTCTAGGTATTTCAGCTTAATTTTTTTCCCAGTAGAATCTGAGTTCCCTGGGATAAGAAATATTTTTAGTCTTCACTTCCTCTTTCCAATTTCCTTCAGTCTAGCTTCTCTTCAAATATCTTTTTTGAATTTTAGCTTTCTAAAAATCATCAATGACTTCCTAATTTCCAAGTTGTGCTCTGGATCTGATTCCCAGGCTTGATATGGTAACAAAATGGGATATTCAAAAGTCACTCAACAGTAGGAAAAAAAAAAGAGATTTACTTAGCCATAACCAGAAATAGTCAACAAGAATAGATACTGTTTGTATATAATTGGAAAAATAAATGAATGAATAAATATTTTTTTAAATAAAAAAAGAATACAAATTAAGAACACTTTAAGTTAATTAAGTCAAGCAAAGCTTGCCTGAATTACCCAATATAATTTACCAACCAAGAATCAAAATGCCCCTGAAGTTACTTGTTACTGCCTTGTTTTCAAGTGATGAGGAAATGGCATCAACGTTGAACAGTCTTGAAACCCTCAACACCTTTTATTATTTTTTCTTTTTAGTATTTTATTGTTTTCCAATTACATGTAAATCTACTGTTTGTATTTTTTGGGTAAGATTTTGTGTTCCACATTTTTCTACCTCTCTTGCCTCATTACTCCCCATGCATCAAGCAATCAAATAAAAGTTACATATGTGTATATATATATATATATATATATATATATATATATACACAAAATCATGTTAAACATATTGCCACATTAGTCATATTGTGAAAGAAGAATCAGAACAAAAGGGGAAACCACTAAAAAAAAAAAAGAAAAAATCAAAGTGAAAATAGCATATTTTGTTCTGCCTTCAGACTCTATAGTTCTTTCTCTTGATGTGGTTGACATTTCCGTCATGAGTCTTTTGGAATTGTCTTGGATCATTGTATTGCTGAGAAGAGCTAAGTCTATTATTGTTAAAATATTTTAAAGGAAAAGAATACCTAATTTGCATGGTAAGGGGTAGAAGTTACAACATTACTCCTACCATAGATGGCCAATGATTTCCCAGTCATCATTATCTTTGAACTTTATCCAGCACTGACAATTTTAATCACTATTTCTTCCTTGAAATATTTCTTCCTTTGCTTCTATTATGAATCTATTTCCTTCATCCTTTACTTTTTTCATTCTCTGTTTATTATTTTCCTTCTTTTCATTCACCTGACCATTACTTTACTTCAGTCCCTCTTAAGCTTTCATCTAGACTATTGTATCAGTTTATCAATTGTTTTTCTGCTACCAGTCTCTCTCTTGTCTCTAAATCATGTCTAAATAATTGCCAAATAACAGGTTTGACCACAGCACTCCTTAGTTCCTGAATCTTCAGTGACTTCCTGTTGTCTCTAGAATGAAATACAAACTATTCGTCTTGGCATTTAAAGTCATCTTTAATCTGGCTTCAACCTATTATTTTAGATTCATCTCATATTACACACCTGCATGCTGTTACCCCAAACAGAGATACATCTCCTATAAATGCATCTCATCCTTGACTCTTAAAGTCCTTAACTTCCTTTAAAACTCAGCTTAAGGGTTGCTTTCTATAGGAGCCTTTCTTTTTCTTTTTTTGCAAGGCAGTGGGGTTAAGTGACTTGCCCAAGGTCACACAACTAGGTAATTTATTAAGTGTCTGAGGTTGGATTTGAACTCAGATACTCTTGACTCCAAGGCCAGTACTCTATCCACTGCACCAACTAGCTACCCCTGCCTTTCTTTTTCCTAACAGTTATGAGAACACAGTCCTATTTTAAATTGCTTTCAATCTATATTTAAAAATCTTTGTACATGAGTCATCCCATTTGAATGGAAGATCCTCATGAGCAGTGCCTGATCTTCATTTTCTTTGTGCATGTCTAGCTCCTTTCAGAGTGCCTTATATAGGTGTAGGATCTGAATTTGTGATTTCATTGGTGTAGGATAATCCCAGATAAGTAAACTCTCTCTCCTCTAGATTCTTAATTTCTCCTCCAAAAGTTAAAGCATTTTACTCCAATATGGTAAACTAGGGGGAGTGGGTTGTTCATTTAATCTTCCTCCTCCCTATCCCTTTCACTAGCTTACATGATAAAGCAAAGAAATGTGTTGCATATACACAACAGACAGGATGTTCAACATCTGAGTGTTGAGAATTCTGAAATCCCATCCTCTTGGTGGATTGACTTGGGTAGACTTGAATCTATAGACATCACTTCAAATAGGAGTGTGCTGAGAACTAGTTCTCCAAATATATCACATTTGTAAGTTTAATCTGCAGGCAATCATCTAAACAATAAATCAAGCCACAAGTCACTGAACACTGTTTGCCTCAGTTTCCTCATCTGTAAAATGAGCTGAAGAAGAAAATGGCAAATTACAGTATATTTGCCAAGAAAACCTCAAATGGCTTCATAAAATGTCAGTCATGACTGAAAATAACCCAAACATTTATATGGTGTTTACTTTGTGCCCGACACTGTACTAAGTAAGTACTTTACAATTATTATCTCATTTGATTCTCACAATGATCCCTACAGTTATCTGCTTATTCTTTTTTTTTCTAATGACTAGTATTAATTTTTCTTCTTTCCATTAGTGTCTTCTACTCCCTTCTAACTTTTGCAACAAATAAACATAGTAAAAAAAAATCCCATTTTGGTCATGTTAAAAATGTTGTGTCTTTCTGCATATTTCTTCATCTCCTCTGATAGAAGGAGTAGGACTACTCTGATAGAAGGCATAGTATTTTTTATTATTGTTCTTCTGGAGTTGTTGTCTTCTGTGTTGATTAAAGTTCTTATATCTGTAAAAATTATTCATTTTTTTCATGTTTATTGATGTAGTATAAATTGTTTTTATGGTTCTGATCACTTCACTCTGCATCAGTTCAAAGTAGTCTTCCCAGTTTTCTCTGAAATTGTTTCCTTACTCATAACACAGTATTTCATTATATTTATATACCATAATATGTTCAACTGTTTCCTAGTTGAAGTCATCTACTTTACTTTGAGGAACAGAGCCTTGTTTGGAGTGAGAAAAGCACTTCTTCCTGAGTTCAAATCCAGCCTCAGACACTTACTAGCTATGTGTTCCTAGGCAAGTCACTGAACCCTGTTTGTCTCAGTTTTCTCATCTGTAAAATGATCTGGAGAAGGAAATTGCAACCCATTCATTTCTTTGCCAAGAAAACCTCAAATGGGATCACAAAGAATTGGACTGAATTTTTCCTGAATTTTTCCGGACTTTTCCTAAAAGGTTTTGGTGTTCAGAAATTATTAAAATTCATATGATCTAGGAAGAGGAAGTAAATTAAAACTTTTCAATATTTTTCTTCCCATCCTAGTAAATTAAAATCAATCCTAGAATGTCACTTGAAGTATCAACA
This sequence comes from Macrotis lagotis, assembly GCF_037893015.1. Lineage (NCBI taxonomy): Eukaryota > Metazoa > Chordata > Mammalia > Peramelemorphia > Peramelidae > Macrotis > Macrotis lagotis. The sequence continues at coordinate 335,010,411 of NC_133666.1, forward strand.
GAATACACCAGGTGGAGAAAAAAGAATTTCTGAAGAGAAGTGAACCTGATGTTATGTTATAATCTTATCTTTAAATGGAGCCCAGGATACCAATCAGTATTATCACTGCCAGTCTCAGGTATATGGTTTCATAGCCATTTTTAAGAACAATTTTTTAAAGCAAGTATAAAGACTTTTTCTCTTATTCTCTTATCCAAGACTTATTCTCTTATTATGATAAGAAAATATGATGGTCCATTGATCTCACTTTCTAATTGCATTGATTGATTTATATAAAACAAATGCTATAATGAGATGATCTACAGAATAAATACTCTCTCCATTGTTTTTCTTTTTGTCATTCTAGTATTGGTCTTTTCCTTTAGATATTAACGCGCAACTTGACCACTGGTAGTGTTATTCTCATGACAACAATTATTTGTTGTTTTGAAAGGATGAAAAGGAATGACCTTTCCTTGCTGAAGACATCCAAAACCCTTTGTGCAATAGAAGGATAAATTTCAGTGATCTGTACAAGGATGATCACATAGATTAAGTTAAATCCAGGAAGACTTAGGAAATGGACAATAAACTTCTGTCTCTTGTACAACCTTTGTCACCTGTGAAAACATTGACTCTCTATTAGGGGTGAGGCACTACTTTTCACCTTATCTCTCCCATGTTTATACAGTGCAGGTGTAATAGCATATGATTCTCCTTCTTTAATTAGCCTTGCCTTCAAGTTGACCACTGTTGAGATGTTAAATTCCTAGTAAACTATTCCTTGATACTATGATTGATAACTCATGCTACTTATGCTATGAATGATTTACACCAGTAGTTACTCTCCAGATGGCACCACTAGCAGGACATTGGTCCACTGTAGCCTTTTCTCACTGGTGAAAGTCCCAGTATTTGTCTCCATGAAACCCAGATTTCATGAGTGTTGAGAATCATAGAAATGAGAGTGTTCCTGTGTACAAAAAACAATATTTTATTCTTGTATAACTATGACAACCTAAACCAATAGCATTTCTGTGTTCCCTGATGGTATGTCCCTTGCTTCACCTTCTGATGCCACAAAGAAAAAAAAAATTAACTTGATTGACACTGCTGATATAGCAGATGACTTACTTTAGAAAGAGTAGGTAGCGAGCACTAAAGAGATAATTCACCCACTACATAATTTTGCTCAGTCTAGCCTTAACTAAATTCTAATATCTTAGAATACTACTTTTGTTATTTTTAATCCATAATCTATTTTCATGAAGAATAATGCTTTAGAATTAGGGATTTTGTATAATCACTACAGATTAAAATGCATGCTTTGATGACAGCAATGAAAGAATAAATAAGTTAGGGATTTTAAAACTTAGAAAGCAATATAAGACATTTATTATAATCATAAAGACATGCAGAATAATAAATATTTGCAAGCAGCAAAAAAATAGCTGATCTAAAAATTCCTACATGGCAGAAATTATTTCTAATGGAGGAAGATTGGGGATGGCATCAATGGAAGACATAACATTTTTGATAGATCTTAAAGAATGGGAATGATATTTTTATTATGATTATTATTGTTGTTTTTGCTATTCTCTTTTTCATCATTATCATTGTCCTATGAGGAGAAGAAAATGGACCTTCAAGTATATGGAATGACATGAACAATAGTGAAGAAGCAGGTAAGTAAATTGCATGATTATGAGAAATTTAGCTGACCAGTTGGTTCAAGTGTAGAATACAAGAATATTTGCTGGGTAAGGCTGCAAAAATAGTTTAAAATGCCTCCCTAAAATTTTGTATTTGATGTGGTAGTTTGTATGGAGTCCTTGAAGATTTGCAAATGAGAATGACATGAACATTTTAAGGAGATTTTTCTGATGGTAATATGTAGGATAGATTGGAGGTGGAAGAAACTAGAAGCTGGCAGGTTGGCTATAAGAGTTTTGCAATAGTTCAAGAAAGAGATAATGAGGCTCAAGTTAGGGTGGAGGTAGTGGGAATGGAAAGGAGGAGGCTGATTCAAGAGATAGCCCAGGGCTTGCATTACTATTTGGCACAGCAGAGTCTCATTTGTTATTGGAATTAACCAGACAAATCACTTCATCAGCTTAGAACTTCCATGCACAGCCACCCACAGCACTGGGAGAGAGTCATCAATCTGTCAATCTTTTCTGTGGCTGGGCCAGCTGTGCTTTATCCCTACTTTGGTAATTCTGTGGAAAATCTTAGCAACCTAATGCAAGTTCTTTGGATTTCCTATATTATTATGGCTATTTTCCATTTCTGTCTTCAGATATTTTTGGCCTGTTACATAGGTATTGTCCTACCTATTCTGTAATGAGAGAGTCCAGTCTGATGTGGGGATCCTTTTGAACTCTCTGACAGTTATTTAAGATTCTTAGGGGAGTCTGGAAACTGGTCTAAGAGTTAATTCAGACTCAGTAGAGCTTCATAGATTTTTCCCTCATTCCAGTCTACAAGTATAAGTTACCTATGCACATATCATACATATACAACCACACACACACACAACTATACACATTATATGACCATCTTCCAAAGACTTGTTTGATAAATTCATGCATATATCATGACATTATTTCTTAAAAGTAACCTTTAGTTATTAAATTGAGTCTTACCTTTTAATTAATTAATCTTTAGGAAACATGTCTTCAATTAGTTGATTACAAATATTGTTTGCATATTCACTCTTATGTAAATGATTGTACTATGTACTGACTTCTTTCCTTTTTTAATTATTCCAACTTCATTAGAAAATCAATCTAACTGTCCCCTGAAACTCATCACTATGTCCCTCTGACTGGAACTTGAATAACTAGAGATTTCAAATGAAAAAAACAAATTTAGGTATATGCTTAGTTTCTCTATCTTTGAAGCCCAGTGCTTAGCATAAGTCCTAGTATATAGTATGAGTTCAATAAATGCCTGTTGACTTGAACTCATAATATTTATGAAAATATGATGGTCCATTGATCTCACTTTCTAATTGCATTGATTGATTTATATAAAACAAATGCTATAATGAGATGATCTAGAACACTAGAAAATTCTTCAATCCCTGTCCTTCAAAAAAAAGCAACATGCTTCTGTCTATATTATGACTATTGACTAAAAAAACACATTAATTATTATATTCGCATCCAAATTAATTCCTTATTGATGGAATTGAACCACAACTGTGCTGAAGACAGTGGGTAAAGATCCATAGACTAAATTTGATCCATTCAACAGAAATGCTAATTAAGGTAGATTTCAAAGTTACAATCTTGAGAGAAATTTCTCCCATATTTTCCCTCATCAAAAACAAGTTTATCAAGATCATGTTGATTCAAAAATCATATTCTCCTTCCACTCCCCACCTCACTCCCAAAAGCTGTATACATAAATGTAGTGCTATTATTTTTCTGTGTTTTGAATGAATCATTCCCAATTCTAGTCAGAGAAAATATTCTGTGGTAACTGAACCATTAAGTGATAAGTGTTTTTAAAGCCAGAGGTTGAGTTTTATTTCAAACTTGGGGTGAGAATGAGCATTGCTCCCACATTGAGAGCTTTCCTTATGTGATTCTAGTTTGCACAGCCTTCTGTGGAATTCATGAGTCCCTATAGTTCTTATTATTTCCTAAATGAAATCTGAGCTAAAATCTATAACATTGACCTACTATTTTTGAAATCATGTTCTTAAAAATCCAAACTTTGAGCATTCAGCACTTTTGTGTAAGGTGAAATCCCAATTTTCTTCTTCCACCTGAAATTTATTCCTTTTGTTTTGACAACAGTTTCTTTGTCTGTAATTAACTGAGTTGATTCCTTGAAGTCATATACTATTTTATTTAAGATATTAGCAACAGAACCTGAAACCAAAATTATATTATGCTTGGTAGATTCTTTCGGTGAATTTCAAAAAAAGCACAAAAAAACCCCCAAATAATAACCCTACTACATGACTCCTTTTCCCCTTGATTCAAAAATTTATTGAGATTCATTAAAAATTCAACATGCTATAATAGATTAATGTCTTTTTTCTTCCCCTAACACATATACAGATAGTTCACACTTTTGGATTTTTTTTTTTTATTAAACCTCTGTTAGATTTCAGGAGAGTTACTACCTTATGTTTCACCTGTGCTGTTGTATTTGCTTTATATCCTTGTAAATTTGTACAGCTGGGAAGCATACATTCTGAGTGAGCTATAGGCTGTTCCCTCCATGATGATGTTATTGTTTTGTCTATTACTACACGTTTTCATGTTAAATATGCCAGAATGGTGGTTTTCTTTTTTATAAGATGCTTGAATTTTTCTTGGATTTTACTTTTTCTAAGAATGATTTTTAAAGCAATGGGATATTTGGTACTTGTGTATAGGGGGAAGAGGTAACTACATGGGATAAGCAGTTACTTTAGAATAAGAGGGAAGTTGGAGGAAAAAGATACATAAAATTCAGCCGAGGTAAGCAACAGATAGGTGCTTTTGTCAGCATAACATGATAAATGAAAGGGCCCTAGTGGCCCTCTTATTTGTTTAGGCCTCCTGTTTCTGCAGCAACTCTGCACAAAACTAGCATTGAAGTATCTACCACTAAAACATAACATAACCTAACAATGATCAGCCCACAGGGCATTTCCAAGAGAAGGCTAGATTGTTCTGCTAGGAAAGTACCTCAGCTCTAGATGTCCTGAGACATAAAGAAAAGCATGGATTGCGGAAGACTTTCCAGTACATTAGTTGTATTTGAAAGGAACTGACCACTCTTACATTAATATTGCCTTGTCCTCCAAAGTGACATATGGGAAAGCACTGTATGAGCCTGTCTGCAGAGCTCTTGTTTCTTCCTTCTCATCTTGAGTCCATGAAAGTTGAAGCAAGAAACAGGATCAGACTCATGAGTCCTGGGTCAGATAGGGTTTTGCATGGACTTTTGTAGCCACTTCAGTCCTATGCCATGCAGATGACTGAATAATTACAACCCATTGTTTGTTTTGTATATGTGTGTGCACTATTTGCAAAACCACTACAGAATGTTTACCTTGCGAGCTGCAGTGACATTAAACATTTTGTACACCACCTAGGCCATTTGTCGTTAAGCGATTCTCAACTAATGGCTTTAAAGTGCTCTCACTATTGTGACTTCAGAGGATATTTCTGTGCCTTCAAAAAGACTGTTATTTGCACTGAATTGAATTCATTTATTCACATGTTATATTTTAAGCAAAGATAAACAGAGCAGTCAATTAGAAAATGTTAGTTGGTAAATGAAAATGAAACCATCTATGAAAAGTCCTTGTGAGAATTCTTAGGGATAAAGAGCATGATGAGTCTTGCTGACTCCAGGCTGGATCTTCCATCCATTGTGCTACCCAGTTGCCTAGTTTTGTTCCTAATAATAATAATACTATATAACTGGGCTAATAGTTTTATTCTTTTAATTGTCTCTGTTACTTTTCATTAATGATGTTTTTTTTATTATCCTAATTGTGTAAGTTCAGATTACATAAACTCACAATCAGGATGATATGGAAAAATGTTACTTTGCAAATATGGGGTATTGAAATTTTATAAAAAGTCCTTTTGTAGCTTTGAATTCATGTGAACTCATGTTTACCAGGAGGTTAAAGAAGTGGGAAGAGCATTGGACTTGAAAAACTTGCCTTTGGGTTAACTGATTTTTCAAGGTACTCTGAACAAGTCACTTCTCTTTACTTCACTGTTGTCATGTGTAAAACAGGACAAATAATACGTACTTTTCAAAATTACAGTTATTTTGAGGATAAAATGCAAAAAATGTAAGTCAATAGAGCTTTAATAAAATAGCACAATTCAAAATAATCCACAAAAGTTAATACTTTTATGTAGCAATAACCAAAACAGATGGAAAATTAGAAAAAAATATTTCTAATAACACTAGAATGCATGAGATATTTAGGGGTTAGTCTACCCAAATTCATATAAGTTTGCATTACAAAATATTATTTACAATGTAAAGAAAGGAAAATAACTGGAAGGATATTTGTAGTTGAGCTTCATTAATACAATAAAAACTCTGATACAAAATAAAACAACAGTTTTCATGTATAACAAGCAAACTACAAAAGGATCACCTAATAGAAACAGGAAAAATAATCATAAAATTCATTTAGGAGGATATTACACCTAGAATTTGAAGTGAGAAAATAGTGGGAAAAGTAAAAAATGAAGGAAGAATAGTCTCTTTTTGTTTTTAAATTACAAAATTAGGCCTTTAATGAAATTAGCATATATATATATAAAATAGAGCATGAAAATGAATCTTTACTACATAAAGCTTTCTTTTCTTTTAAAATATATAATAAATTCAATATATAATTTTTTGGGATATGTAATAATTTCTATGTATAATTTTCCCACCCCTCTCCAAAAATGTAATTGTGATATCTTTTCTTTTTTGTCATCTTTATCAATCTAACTGTATGAGAAGGAACCCCCAAATTGCTTCAAGTTGCTTTTCTCTAATCACTCATATTTGAAGCCTTTTTAAAATATTTGGTCATTGATAGATTGGATTTGTTCCATTGAAAACTGCCATTTTACATCTTTGACCATTTAGCAAGTGGCGAAAGGTTTTTAAATATTTGAATCAATTCCTTTAAATCAGACTTTTTTTTTTGGAGAAAATTTCTATAAAGAAAGTTTTCCCAGTTTAAATGTCTCTCTTCTGTCTTCTGTTTTTCTAAAAACTTTAAAATATTATGTAACCAAAACTATTTATTTTATGTACTATAAGACTCTATGCCTTGTTTGGTCAGGAACTTTTCCCTTACCCATTTACTTATGTTGTGACCTTTTTATATTTTGACCATATAACTCTTTGAAATTTATATTAGTATATAGAGGGAAATATTGATCTATATCTAATTTATGACATATTGCTTTCCATCTTTTGAAGCAATTTCTTAAAATAGTAACTTCTTACCTTAGTACTTGAAAGCTAGTTGGCAGAGTGGATAGAGTCTTGAAGTTAATAAGATTCAGCTTCCTAAGCCCAAATCTTTTCTCAAATACTTAATAGCTGTGTAACAATGGAGAAATACTTAGTTGCCTAGTTCTTTTAATAATAGAGTATACAATCAGATCAGATCTATTGCTAAATTTTCTGTTTTTAAAATCAGAATACATAATTTTGAATTTTATTATTTTTAATACTTTTGGGGATCTGGTAGACTCACTTTTCACTTTTTAAAAATTTCTCCTGAGAGTCTTGATTTCTTATTTCTATACTAATATTTCTTTTCTAACTTTACAAAGCAATCCTATGATAGTTTGACTTGTATGACACTGGAATTAATAAATTAATTTTGGCAACATTGTCATTTAAAAAAAATTAATTAATTAATTGATTTTGAATTTTACAATCTCACTTCCCTCCCCCATCCCTCACAGAAGGCAGTCTGTTAGTCTTTACATTGTTTCCATGGTATACATTGATCCAAGTTGAATGTGATGAGAGAAAGATCATATCCTCAAGGGAAAAAAATAATGTATAAGAGATAGCAAAATTGCATTATAAGATTTTTTTTTTTAAATTAAAGGTAATAGTCTTTGGTCTTTGTTCAAACTCCACAAAGCTTTCTTTGGATATAGATAGTATTCTCCATCACAGATACCCCAGAATTGTGCCTGATTGTTGCATTGATGGAATGAGCAAGTCCATTAAGGTTGATCATCACCCCCATGTTGCTGTTAGGGTATACAGTGTTCTGGTTCTGCTCATCTCTCTCAGCAACAGTTCATAGCATTGTCATTTTTTTAAAAGAAAGATTTTATTTATTTTGAGTTTTACAATTTTTCTTCTATTCTTGCTTCCCCCCTCATCCCCCCCACAGAAGATAGTCTGTTAGTCTTTACATTGTTTCCATGGGATACATTGATCTAAGTTGAATATGATGAGAGAGAAATCACATCCTTAAGGAAGAAAAATAAATTATAAGAGATAGCAAAATTAAATAATAAGATAACAGGTTTTCCCCCTCTAAATTGAAGGTAATAGTCTTTGGTCTTTGTTCAAACTCCACAATTCTTTCTCTGGATACAGATGGTATTCTCCATAGCAGATAGCTCAAATTTGTCCCTGATTATTACACTGATGGAATGAGCAAGTCCATCAAGGTTGATCATCACCCCCATGTTGCTGTTAGGGTATAAAATGTTTTTCTGGTTCTGCTCATCTCACTCAGCATCAGTTCATGCAAATCCCTCCAGGCTTCCCTGAATTCCCAGCCCTCCTGGTTTCTAATAGAACAATAGTGTTATATACATATATCACAGTTTGTTAAGCCATTCCCCAATTGAAAGACATTCACTTAATTTCCAATTCTTTGCCACCACAAACAGAGCTGCTATGAATATTTTTTTACAAGTGATGTTTTTACCCTTTTTCATCACCTCTTCAGTGTATAGAGACAGTATTGGTATTGCTGGATCAAAGGGTATGCACATTTTTGTTGCCCTTTGTGCATAATTCCAAATTGCTCTCCAGAAAGCTTGGATGAGTTCACAGCTCCGCCCACAAGCATTGTCATTTTTAAAAATTACATTTATCCAACTTACCATGAACAATTAATATTTTTCCCTTTATTTAGATCTATTTCTGTAGTGGGTATTTTGTATATATATATATATATATATATGTATATATACATATATATATATATATATATTCATATAGTTCCTGTTTGTATTTTTCTAGGTAGACTCTCAAATATTTTATGGTTCTATAGTTATTTTGAAAGTTTTTCTATACATTTTTCCTTTGGGGTTTTGTGGATAGTACAGAGAAATGCTGATGATTTATGGAATTATTTACATCCTGCAACTTTCCCCAAGTTATTTCAATATTTTTTTTGAACAGTTAACAAAGAAGGACATGACATAAGTACATGATGACATTTCTCTGGACATGCCACTCTCTTTCTCTTCTTATGGATAATGATCTAGTAATCAGGGTTGGATATGAAAAAGGACATGGTAGCTTCATTGGTCTTCAAAAATGTATCAAATCTAAGTGACTTCCACTTGGCCTTTGCTATCACTAACTTCTTTTTAAATTCATTTTTCCATTTACAAAAGAAGGTGATAGTTTTGTACTCTCTGTACAAATGCTTATTTTCTCTAGAACCAAAAATGTAGAATTTAAAGAACCCAATTAAAGAAAAAGAAATTGAACAAGTCATAAATGAACTTCCTAAAGGTGGGAAAACAAATAATATAAATTAGTGGAATATGAATATTTTACAAATATTCAAGAACAACTAACTTCAATATATATAAACTGTGGAAATAGACTCAAAATTCAAGTCCCTCCTCTTTAATATAATTCCATCCAGTGTCATTTAACTATTTTACTTCTATTAACTTTTATAAAGAGATGTTCATTGAGAAGATAAAAAATGAACAAAAGTACAAACTTTTCCTGTCAATTTTTGGCTCTACATCCTTTCGTTAATTGCTCAGTTCCTGAGAAGAGTGGGTTCAAACTTTAAGCAGTTTCTATGAAACATTCATTCTACCAAGTTCACTTTTGGATGATATATAGACACTCCTTGGCAATCCTAATGCCACTACTATACTGGGTCAAGCGGGTGGCTTGGGATTTTGCTCCTGTGCTCAGCTGTTCACAACTTTGGCAAGGCAGGTCAGTTGGCCTCTGTTGGATCAATATTCTGATTTTCTAAAGCTTATAAGATCTGCTCTGTATCTAATATTCCTTTACCTAAGACCAAATAGGGCCATGCATTCTGTTTCATGTCAATCCAAATGGAAAGAATAAGATGCTAGTTTGTGGATTCTCTCTCTCTCTCTCTCTCTCTCTCTCTCTCTCTCTCTCTCTCTCTCTCTCCCCCCCCCCCCCTTCTTTGTCTCTCTGTCTCTGTCTCTCTCTGTTGCTCTTTTTCTGATTTAAAAAAAAATTAAAATAGTACCTTAGGCCAAGGTCCAACCTGTAATATTAATAATAATAATTATAATAAACAACAACAATTTTATATAAAATATATCAATTTAAATATGATGACATATATGTGTATACATATACAGCTATAAATAGAAATTTTGCATATGTATTTACATATTCATACATAATCACACATATACATTTTCCGGATCTAGAATCAAAAAGGACCACTTAGAGCAATGCTTCAATTTCCCCTTATTTTACAAATGAGGAAACCAAGACCTAGAGAAGTCAAGTGACTTGGGTACAATTATGTAGGTAATAAGTACCGGAGTTAGTATTTGAGCCCAGATAGGATTGTTGACTCCAGGACCAGTGTTCTTTCCAAATACTCCCTATAGGTCTTTAGGATTAACAAGTGCTTTCACAATGTCATTTTTTTCAGTCTATACAATAATCCTATGGTAAGCAGTACAGATATTTTTATGTCCCTTTTATACATGAAGAAACTGATACTGAGATATTTTGTGACATAATGTGTTACAGCTAGGAAGTAACAGAGTTGAAGTTTGAACAGATATGTGTGTGTGTATATATGTACATACATATAAGCAATGTTTTTTTCTGACTATGCTAAGTTGCCACTCCCCCCACCCCATTACTATTATCTGAGGTTGCTAGAGAAATATTAACTAAAGAGTAAATAAAAATAAAAATGGAAGAAAACAGAATTCCTCTTAAATGTTTATCTTACCAATAAATGCTTTCACTCTTACATATGCTTTTGCATTCCCTATCTATTATGTATGCAGAAAGAAACATTTGACAGCAGAAGTGAAAATGTTACTCCATATACTTCCCTGTGATTAATTGACTCTGCTTCAATTTTGAATGAGGTTCAAGTTTGTTTTCTTATTTCATATTTTGAAGAAAGCACACATGGGATCTTTCTGTGATTACTTAGTCTTATAAAAATACCCAGATGTATCTGCCAAGCTTGTCTCTATCCAGGTGTCTTATTCAACTTAGAAAAACTGAACCATTTATCCATTTTGCAACTACTCCTGCACAATAGAAAGTCAAAGAAGGCTTCATTGCCATCCTGAGTTTCCCATGAGTGCCAGGAATGACTGTTAACTCTCCAGGAGAGCCTTAGGAGATGTGTAGCAACAAAGTGTACTTTAGCAACATTTGTATGCAGATAGGCTAGGATGCCAGAAACACAGGTCCTGATACAAGTTCAGAGCCTCGATCCTCACTGAGTACCTAGCAATTGGTATTTCATTTGATGTTGAAATTCTCAGCATCCAATTACAGGTGGTTGCAAGGTGACTTGGCTCAAAACTTAGTTCCCAGTGAAATGTATTAATTCTTTTTATTGCCAGCTTTGAGAGGTCTTGTTAAAAATTGTGTTTCTTAAAGTCAATGGTGATAGTGGTTATGGATCTTGTTTGAAGAGCTAGCTTAATTTCCAGCCCTTACGTTTTTAGCACAAAACCAATATAAAGCTACACATAAACAAGCTCACATATTGATTGAAAGGGCTCTTGAGGACACAAACTAGGGACTCAGAGTAAATATCTGATGCCAAGACAAGAGATCTGCTACAGTTTACTGTCTCGAAAGTCAACCAGGTGTTTGCAGTTTTGTACATGTAGCAGTACACCTCGGCCATCAAATGAGATTTCTACCTTGGAAAAGTGAATCCATCAGAACCCACTGACTAAAAATGAGTAGAAATAGAAGCAAGAACAAACTTAAGTCTAATGTATGGATGGTTTTCCAAGAACAAGTGATACTTTTTACAAGTCTAGTCAAAATATAACATGAAAAAACCATGCATGTTAAATTCCTACTTTTGCTTGGAAACTAGGCAAGTGTTAAAGAACCAGATCCCCGACAAAGCCGACATCATTTTTTTTTTTTTATCAAAAGCAAACCTGACCTCGAGAAGAGATGGTTTAAAAGGGCAGAAGATGTAGAGATGTTCTTATGGCCAATCAAAATTTGGAGCAAAAGCAATATTAAAGAATTATGGACTAGGGTTTGGAAAAGAACTTAGTGGTGACCCAGTCCAACTCTTCATTTTATAGTTTTAAAATATTTTTCTTTATTTTTGATTTTACAATGACTTATCAGAAGACAATCAGAAAATTGGAACTCAGCTTCTTCTGACTCCAAAGATAATACTTTTTCCCATGCAACCTGTTAACTACATAGATGACTTGCTTTATCCAGTCTGCTTGCTTGCTACTACCAAGGATTTCTCAAGATTTAATGGAGAGAATGATGCTGTTTTTATGACACCAATGATGGATTATATAGAACAATTACTAATTCAGGTAAAAAACAATGCAAAGATCTTTTTTATTTTTTAAAATTTATTTTATTTTTAATTTAATAATGCAAGTGTTTTCAAAACATGATGAAATTTTACAAAAGATGCTTGCATGTGAAACTGTAAGAATATATTGTGCAACTTGCTATTTTTTAAAATATATAATAAAGTTATCATGTAACTTTTTTCTTCCTTGTCCACCACTTTAAAGGCAAATATGTATGTGTATATATATGTGTGTATGTATGTATATGTAAAATCATTCTAAATATACTTCTATTTATCCATTCTTTCTCTGAATGCAATTAACATCTTCCTTCACAGGTCCTTTGTGGTTCATTCGGGTATTTAAAATAGTCAAAATGAATTAGTCACTCCAAGTTATTTTTAAGACAATATTGCTATAACTGTTTTCTTGGTTCTGCTCATTTTGTTCTTCGTTATTTTTATGCAAGTCTACCCATGTCTTTCTATAATCAACCCTCTCATCATTTCTATTTTTTTTTGGCAAGGCAATGAGTTTAAGTGGCTTGCCCAAGGCCACATAGCTAGGCAATTATTAAATGTCTGAGGTCGGATTTGAACTCAGGTACTCCTGACTCCAGGGCCAGTGCTCTATCCACTGCGCCATCTAGCCACCCCACTCTCATCATTTCTTATAGCACAAGTGTTTTATTCTTTAAAATTCATTTTATCATAAACTATATAGTCATAACCTACAATGTACATCATTCCCAAATTGACAGACATTCCCAGTTCTTTGTCATTTTACAACATATAGGTTCTTTTTTCATGTTTTAATTATTGATACTATAAAGGAACAAAGAATATCAGTGATTATAAATCTCACTCTGAAGTGGAATCTCACTGTATTGTTCTGGCCTTTTTGTTCTAAAAATCAAAATTGTGCTCAGGTTTGGATTTTAGTTTGTTTTTGGAGAGCATGGCCCATCATTTCTGTGATGAAAAAGGATGTCTTCATTACCTATGAGGAGGTGTCTTGGTATATTTACTTTAATAGGAGTTTGAATCCAGCCTCAGATACTTGACATATACTAGCTGTTTGGCCTTGGGCAAATCACTTATCCATTATTGCTTCATATCCAGAGCATCTCCAGTCATTCTGGTTCATATCTCTTCACTGGACCTAGATAGCTGTGAAGGAGAAAGTGAGGCTGGTGACTTAGCGTAGCACCCCCCTCACTCAAATTCAATTCAAGTGCTTGTCATGGCATTATTTTCCTGATGTCATGGTTTTCTTTGAGAACGAAGGGCAGCCATCATCACTTTCTATATAAATGTCTCATTCTCTTTGGGTGGGTGGGGAAGACATTCTGTTCTCTAATTAATTTGTGTTTTCATGGGAGAGTACATTAAACTTCAATTGTTTCATTGAATCATAAGTTTGGAATTACAAAGGTCATGTATTACATCATTCTCATTTTCAAGATGAAGAAGCTCAAGCACAGAGAGGCTGAATGATTTACCCAAGTTTGCACAACTAGTAAGTGGAAGAGGGAAGATAGAAACTGGTTACTCTGTTCTCAAACTCAAAACTCTTCCTCCGACATTAGCTATTTTTATCAGACTTCAATATAATGTGATGCAGAGATAAGTTCCCTCAGTATTCAAGATTTCATCAATGCAGAGAGCTACCTCTACTAATGCAACTTTGGGTTTCAAGAGCCACCTGAGAAATTGAGAGTTTAAGTGTTTTGCCCATGATTACCCAAGTTACATTCTAGAGGCAGGACTAAACCCATGTCTTCTTGAATCTTAAGGTGATTTCTATTTAGTATTGCATTCTACCTCTCCTCCTGGGACAGAGTCAGAAGTTCTATGACTATCTGCTTTTTTCTTGATGCTTTCTGAAAATTTGGGCAAATACTTAAGAAAATAATAATAGTAGATAACATTTATAAAGTATCTACTATGTGCCAGGCACTTTGCTAAGACTTTCATCTCTTAACTACCTTGGGAGATAGATATTATCATTATTCCCATTTTACAGATGAGTAAACTGAAGCAAACAAAGTTTAAGTGACTAACACACAAACTCACACAGCTAATAAGTGTTCAAGTTTTCCTGACTCCCAAGTCTGGGTTCTGGCCATTACACCATCTAGCTACTTCTAGATGATAAATGATTCAGGTGGAAAAATACCCCCCCCCCCCATATCTATTTAAATTGTTTCTTTGTTCACAATTTACCAGGCACAGGGGTTGAAAGCTGAGGATACAAAGAAAGTCAGAAATACTCCCTAAGGAGTTCAACTAATAAATGTTCACAAAAGATTTACAGATAGAGGGATTGGAAGAGAGTCTTTGAGTAAGGGAATGAAGGGATACTGGGGTAAGACCAGGAAGGGCAATATCACCTGCTTTTTTTTGCAAATTCTCCAAGAATCATGGATTCCAATAATTTCCCTTCATATTCATTGAAATTTTTTTTTGTCTTAGCTTTTAAGTGTTTTTAACTGACATCTTTTATCATCTTTAACTGACATTTTATCATCATCATTTTTATCATCTTAATGATGACTCTTTCCAAATTAGGCAAAATTCATCACTAGGCAAAAACGAGTTACTCTGGGCTTTCCTCGAACCCTTTCCAGATTGACAGGGCCTATTAAGAACTGCTCTTTTGAAGCATCCTTCAAGAAACCAAAGCTAGCTCCTTGAATAAAGAGGTGACTTTAGCAGAGATCTTCTTGTGAATAGGAAACTAATTCAGAAAATGGAAAACAGGCAACTATTTTCTATTGTTTTAATATCCCTGAGTCATCAAATCACTTCTTCTTATCCTCTGCCTTGGCAAATACCCACTACCTCTTTGATCTTTCCTTCCTGGTCCTCTGATTGTTCTGCACTTTTATCCTGTCTGGTCCTCTTCCCTGGGTACTTTGCAGTTTCTTCATAGTAAAATATGCTAGACCAGGTATCTCCAAGAACCACTTCAAGGTTCTTCAATATCAGATTACAAGATATGTCAGCCTCATAATGCCTTAGTTGTGTCCTTCCCCCCACCCCCTGCCTTTAGCTGCTAAGAGAACTAAATAATGATAAAGTCTAGTGAAGGTGGTTTCTTGGTCCATTATTATGCTAAAGTTCTTGTATGCTTTTAGGAAAAAGATTTTTCAGTTTGCCATCTATTGGTCTTTATCAGTTATCAGTAAGTCAGTATCATCACAGTATATTCTCTTTTCTTTTGACAATGCAAAATTACTGACCTAATTTTTTCATCTTCTTCACTATAAACTTTTTACTTGAAGAACTATTTTAAAATCAGTGCCTCGAATAATATTAAAATACTTATTTATAAATATATAACACTTGCCACACCACAATCCTATGAAATGGATAGAATAAGTTTAATTTTTACCATTTAGTAAATGACACTCAGAGAGGGTTTGTCTTTGGTCCAGAATTATAATATGACACAGTAGATTGAGTACCTGAACTGGGGTCAGGCAGAATCATATCCAGTTCAAATCTGACCTCAGATACTTACTAGCTATGACCCTAGGCAAGTCACTTAGCCCTGTTTACTTCAGTTATGTAAAATATGTAAAATACTCCGGGGAAGAAAATGGCAACCCTTTCCTGTATCCTTTTCAAGAAAACCCTAAAATGGTGTTACAAAGAGTTGGCTACAACTGAAAAACAACTGTACAACAAGAGAATTAGACCTGGATGATTTATATCCTAGGGTGTTAACTAGCAAATAGATTTCAGAGTCACTATTACTAACCTTTAATGAATATAGAAAACAGGAGAGGTTAGGAAACTGATGTTATCCTTGGATGTGCTACATTTTCTCTCTTGTATTTGACTTTTGACAGAGTACTTCTTTGGTCCATCCCACTCTTACATAGAAGCAACTTCTAGACAAATGGCTTCATTATATCAATGAAGATGCATTTTTCTGGTGAATTCCGTCTCTTTTACCCCTATCCCTTTGCTTTTAATTCTCTAGGCATAAACCTTATTAGTTACAGCTATAAATTTATAATTATTTTGACAAATGACTTTTCAAAATACTATGGGACTATAGCTAAGGAAATAATTTTCTGTAATCTAAATTTAGCTGATGCTTCCAGGTTTTTAAAAAGATAAAACAAAACAAAAAAGCAAGCAGCTTTAATTCTTTGTGTGAAGCTGTCACAGGGATCTGACTGATTCTGTCAGATTCAGGACAAGAGTATGAATTTGGCTTACAACTGATAGAAATTAAAATCAAAGATCACTGGCACTAAAGTCAAGGGTCTAGATTCAAATACTGTACACCAACACCTTGCCCCAACTCTGTTTAGAATCTACATGACTTTTTAAAAGAAGTTTAATCTACATTATTGAATACTTTCTTAATTATTTCAGTCATGCCTGACTCTTCGTGACCCCATTTGTGGTTTTCTTGATCTGGTTCACCATTTCCTTTTCCAATTCATTAAATAGATGAAGGAACTAAGGTAAAAGGGTTAAGAGACTTTCCCAGAGTCACTCAGCTTGTGAAGTATCTGAAGCTGAATTTGAACTCAGGTCTTTCTGACTCCAGGTCTAGAACTCTATCCACTGTTCCACTGATTTGTCCTTTTTATTTGTTTGCTTGTACAAGTATAAGGATTTTGTATAATATTTTCAATAAAATATCTTGCAAAAGACAGTTTGGAAATAACCCAAGTTATTTATTTGGGTTTTTAGTAATAACCTAAGCAAGTCATTGAATTTCTGTTTCTCATTTTTCCTATCTGTAAATTGAAGGGATTCAACACTCAATTCCTATTCATTTCAGTATCAATGATACTATGATTCCTCAATTTAATAGTTTTAAATAGGAATTTATCTATAACTCGATTCCTTTTTTCCCCTATGAAATTTGTGGAGCAATATTGCATACTATATTGCTCCCCATTTGATTGAAAAGAAAGTCATGAAACTTAGGAGACCATACTGCAAACAATTCTATTTAACAAACATAACAAACATTTATTAAGGACTTGATATGTTCTGTGGTTTGGGCATAGAAAGACAAAAATTAAATGTTTTCATGGAGGTGTGTG
The DNA here is from genome assembly GCF_037893015.1 of Macrotis lagotis. NCBI lineage: Eukaryota > Metazoa > Chordata > Mammalia > Peramelemorphia > Peramelidae > Macrotis > Macrotis lagotis. Next base: position 335,027,742 of record NC_133666.1, read on the forward strand.
ATATATACATAGACAAATACATAATAATATGTCCAAAGTTATAAAAAGTAATTTTAAGAAAGTACCTTTTGACCTTGGGGAATCAAGAAAGGCCTCATGTAGAGTCATGGAATCATGGATTCATTGTTTTAAGAACTGGAATGGTTTAGAGGTCATCTATTTCAAACTCCTCATGTTGAAACAAGGAACATGAGGCCCAGGGTGTAAGTTGCCCAAGGTTACACATATTATAAATGCAGAGGTGCTTTGAAGAGCCTGAATTATGCTTTGAAGGAAGCTAGAGATTCTAAGAAGTATAGTTGAGGAGGAAGTATATTCTAGGACTGAGGAGAGTACTTGTCCTTGCACTAAGGTTTGAGATAGAATTATATGCTTGGGGAACAGCTAGTGGACCTGCTTGATAGAAGTAGAAGGAAGCTTTTATCTAGGGCAGCTGCTAAGTGGTGAAGAGTGGAGAGAGTATGGGCCTAAAGTGAGGAGCAGTCATCTTTCTGAATTCAAATCCAGCCTCAAACTCTTACTAGATGTTGACCCTAGGCAAGTCACTCAACCCTGTTTGCATCAGTTTTGTCATCTGTAAAATGAACTGGAGAAGGAAATGGAAAACCACTTCAGGTTCATTGCCAAGAAAACCCCAAATGGGGTCACAAAGAGTCTAACCTGAACAATTACAACAAAACTACTGTATTTCCCCTGTTTCCCAAATTACTTTAATGTTTGGTTCTTCCTTTCCACCCCAGCTCCTAGGAACTTATATTAAGGAACTTGAACATAAATCCAACCTGACTTTCAACCTAACCTTCAACTTTTCAAGCTAAAGTTCCATTTCCTCTATATACTTATCTCCCATAGTCTACTCCTTTATTCTGCATCATCAGCATGCAGGGATAGTCACAATTTTTATCTTGCCCCCTTCCCCCTCCCCATCTCAATGTTCTCCTATAATTATCAAAGTCTGAAATTACTCTATCTGATTATAGAATCTGATCATATTATCTCTATTGTCTTAATTTTTCTAAAATTAATCCCTTTACCCATAAGTATTTTCCAAAGCCATGATAGCTTTTTCTTTGGCTAAACTCTTTTCTTCTCTGAATCTTGACTATTTAATTAATCACTTCAACTCTGTACTTGTCATCCATTCTCAGTAGCCTTGCTGTCCTACACTAGTGCTGCTCAAAACCTAACCCTGAATTGTTTCCACTATCTGCTTTGTACATTCTTCCTCCCAGGTGGTTGAATAGAGGTCAAGGAACTATGATGAATTCTTCACAGATTTGCTATCCAAACTCAACTGCAGTAAGTTAATGCTTTCAAGCCTGGAAAGACTTGCATTAATTGATACTAAGTGGAATGAGCAGAACCAGAACATTATACACATTAACAACATTAGGTGATGTTCACCCATGATGAACTTGTACATTTCAGCAGTACAATAATCAAAGAAAATTCTAAAAGACTTGTGATAGAAAATACCATCTATCTCCAGAGAAGGAACTGTGGAGTTTTAGTGAAGATCAAAGTTATTTTCTTCAATTTTTAGAAGTTGGCATTTGTATTGTACTTTTTTCTTTCTCATGTTTTCTTTCTTCCATTTGGATCTGATTCTTCTCTCACAACATGTTCAGTTTTGATCTGTTTTCAATATCAATCTATGTTTAACATGGTTATAAATATAGAGCTTACATCAGATTGCTTTCTGTCAGGGAGAGAGGGGAGGGAGAAAAATTATAATACTCAAAACCTTGCAAAACAAAGATTGGTTAAAAACTACCATAGCATGTAGTTGGAAAAACTAATAAATAAAATATTGAATTTAAAAAAAAAAAGATAACCCTTTCACTAGGGCAAATAGATGATACTGAGATTTGTGGATCAAAGGGTACAGATATTAGTCACTCTGTACAATTCCAACTTGCTTTCACATCTACAGCATTCAACAATGATCATTAGTGTACCTAAGTCCTTTAACTTCTCTGATATTTATAGTTTACCATTTTTGTTAGTTATCTGGATTTAAGGGAAAATTCAAAATTGTTTTGATTTGTCTTTCTATTGTTATTAATGGTTTAGAGCCTTCTTTCCTATGGTTGTTAGCAGGTTGTAATTCTTTTGATAACTAGTTGTTCACATCTATTATGGAATAACTTATTCTTTTATATTTATGAATTTTCTATGTAGCTTAAACATCAAACATCAATGATATTTCATGCAATAGTTTTTCCAGATCAGTCACTTGCCTTCCTATTCTTTCATATAAACAGAAGTACTTATTTTCCTTTTTGGAATTTTTTTTCTACTCCTCCTTTGGTTAAAAAGTCATTCTCTGGTGATAGATGAATAATAATTATTTTATTATTCTCTTCTAATTATTTTTATCATCTAATTGTAGCTTTTTAAGTTTGATTTTGCTGTGGCCTATTGTATAAGATGTTGGTCAAAATCTAATGTCTGCCAAGCTGTTTGCTAGGTTTTTTTTAGACCTGTTTTGTCAAATAAGACCTTCTTTATAATAAATTATATTCTTTGATTAATCACAAATGGGTTCATTGAGTTCAGTTGCTACTTTATATTTCAAAGGCTATTCCTTTGATCTACTTTTTAAAATTGTTAACTATTACCAAATAGTACCAATGAGTACTGTTTCATAATATAAAATTCCCGAGTTGATTTTCATTGTCAAATATGATGTTAATCTTACATAGATATTTCATAGGTAAATGTCTACTTTGTAAAGACTTTGAATTTGTCATTTTTCAGAATATTCTCCACAAGTGCAAAATGTTTGGGTAGGGATAATTAATACTTTCAATGTGAATTAAAAATATGATAGGCACATTTTTTTTTCTACTGTGGTTTTGCTTTGTTGAAGATGGCCAATGATATTGGGACAAATTATTTTCCAAAAAGTAAGTGCCAAGACTGTTTCTTATACTGACTGTTAGATTCCAACAATATTTATCAGTACTTTCTATGTCATTTCTGAGTATAAAATGCCTTATGTATCCCACTGAAAGGATGGAAAGCTCTACTTTAGAACTGAGTTTCATGATGGCAGCAGAGCACAAAAAAAGTCTGATCTTCACTTTTGGAAAATACATTTTCTTCATTATAACTGGTCACATCTAACAACGGTGGTGTTGAACCAGATGTTGAGCAAAGCTTTTAGGTGGTCAAATATATGTTGTCAGAGTGTTCATGAAAAAGTCATTAGCTTTCCTCCCCTCCTCTTTCACTGTCAGGCCAGATCTTGTCATAAATATAGTCACTTGTCGAGCAGGATATCAATCTATCCAGGTATCACCCACTTCCTGTCTCTGGCCATATGTTTCTGTTATTTATGTCAAGAAAATCACATTTACACAACCACTGCTTGTTGTTTACAGAAGTTTAACTCCTCTGATATAACCCTGCTTGTGTTGCGTGCTTTTAGCCCATAGATTATACATGAGCTTGTACATTTTAAAATATGCTACCACATGCATGATAGAATAAACACAGAACTGAATTGACAGCACCATCTGCCAAATACAGGCCATGTCAGGGGAGTGGACCTTGTGCAGTATTCAACTCCTGCGATCATTAGATCAGTAGTTTTGTAGAGGTGTGAATAACTGGATATGTGAAATAAAAATCAGTTTGAGAAAGTTTGATCATTTGTATAACTAAAATCTTATGTAGGAATTGTAATTAGAATTTTAGATAGACTATATGCTAATAGCCTTTTAGCATAATTTATGACCTAATCTTACTAATGTATTTATGTTTACTTGTAGGTAAGTTTGTTTTTTCCTACCTATTTAGGTATGTTACTATTAATACTTATAATAAATCTGTATATATATATATATATATATACATATACAATTTTAGTTATGAGCAATCATTAATATGCTTTTGAATATAAAACAAATGACTTGGGAAATTTGAGCCTTACTGTTTGAAATTAAAATTAATTTAAAATTAATATTTGCTGATTATAATCTAAATAATATTTTCCTTTAGTATGAATGCACACATTCCATATAACTCTAAGTTCCCACTTATCTATTGTGATTTTTTTCCCTAATAGAGTTGGGAGAAAGAATACTTTTGATTACTGCCTAAAATGAAAAGATTGTCCTAAAAAATAGGCTGCAAGGTAACACCAGTCTTCTGGTAACTCATATGAATCTTCTCATAATCATCCTAAATGAAATCATTAGTATTTCTTTATAGGTTGTTGATAATGATGGGAAGGATTATGTGATTTAAAGACAGTAGAAAAATAATATCTTTGACTCATTTAACTTCTTAGACTGGTATATTCTTTTTTTGGAATAGCATTATTTTTATATTCCTTTGGCAATGTAGTGCCATTATCTATTTAGAGGATAGAATAAAATTGAATATAAATCAGATCCTTAGCTTGCCAGTGAGACAAATCAGTCTGATTAAATGGGATTATAAGAGGTTTGAATTTTTAAATTAAATAGTTTTTTGTCCTTTTAAATAATGATGACAGAGACCTCCTGTGGTAAGGCATTTTCATTTTTTGTATATTTGTTATACAAGTAACTATTTTAGACTTATCAGTATTATTTATTTTAGTTATAATAGCACATTAGTCTAATAAGGTCTCAAGTCTTATTTGTCTACAAGAAGTATGCTATTTTTTCTCCTTTTTGTCCTTTTCCAAAGTTCTCAATGTATAACTCTAAACATCTTTTGGTTTTCTAAGGTAAAGCAGAGGCCAACTGTGAGAGAGTGTATATGAAAATACTTGTGGTGCCACAAAGTACTTTGTAAGTCAGTTATCATAATCAGTATATTCTTTTGGTTAACATCCCCCCCGCCCAAGGACTAGAAAGATTCAAATTTCAAATGATGATGATGCATGACTTAGAAACTTTTCCTCTTGAAGTTGATTTTACGATTTACTGATGTGATTATTTTTTTGTAATACCAGCTCCAGATCATTTCCTGCTTTGCAATAACTATTCCCAGTGTCCATATCAAGTCAAACACTCTACTCCCCTGTCAGGAACATAAGATACCAAGAACAAATGGGAAATAATTGGAACTTATAGAAGAGACAAGTAGAGTCTATGAGAAATGAGCTTTGCAACAAAGTCTCATCTGTCCACTGGATGATGGTTTCTTCAAGACTAGGCAGACACAGCTCTTATTGTTTGACCTATAGAAATATCATGCATTACCAATACGTGAAGTCCAGGAATCACCCAGAACTTTTTTGATTTATGATTTCATTGAGAAAATATAAATTGGCACCTGCACTCTTTTTGAGATACTAAATTCATTCAAAAGAAGTCTCTTCTACACAATTTTTTTTTGGAAGCATAAAGCTATGGTATCATTTCATTAATTTATGATATAAATATTATGAAATCCCTTAATTTCATTTTAGGCAAATAGTTTTGACTACATTTAACTTGTATATCTGCTACATATAGAAAATGTTAAATGGATGATATTGCCAAGTTCTAGTTTCACTCTCTCATTTTACAGGTAGGGATATTGAAACTCAGGGAGATAAAATGACTTGTCCAAGTTTATACACAAGCATAACCTTCAGAGTTAGAAATTGAACCAAAATCCTCTGACAATCAGCACTCTTCCCACAAATTTTTGTATATATGTGAGCACACATGCATAAAAATACACATATATATGTGTGCATATATACAAACATGTATACAAACACATAACAGCATCTGTGTATAAATGTGAGCACACATTTCCATTGTGTTTTTTTGGGGGGAGGGACAGGTTCTGTGATTTTATTATCAAGGGACTACAGCTGTGATTTTATTGGTTTAGGAGAGTCCCAATGGGAAATTCATTGGGAGTTCCTTATACCACTGAAATTAAACTTTATCCTAAACTTTACCAAAGTAAATTGATGCTTGCTGAGTAATTTCTCTTTTTTGGAATTATTTAGAATGATGAGAGGTTAACTAATTGACCTAGTATCACAAAACCAACAGGAAGTAAAGGCAGAGCCTGAGCTCAAGTCTTCCTGATTCTTGGGCAGATCTTCTGTAAACTGGATCATGATGCTTTTCATACATTGAGACTAAATTGGTGAAGTAATGGTTTGGCAGAATTTAGAAGAGTAGAACTTTTTAACCTTACTCTCTGTGACTTCATTAATGTATGTTATATCCATTCTTGTACCAGATTTGTTGGTATAAACATTTCCTTTTTTCCCCTGTTATTTTGGAGATTTACCTAAGAAAATTTGGGATAATTTTGTTGTTAATGTTTACCCAGATCTTGGCAAACCATTTGAGAAGTCCGTTCTAGACAAGATAGAGAAAAATGGGCTAGATAAAAATATAGCCAGGAGAAATAAAATGGTAAGGTCCAAAAAGAAGGCATTATAAGGGGCACATTAATTTGAAAGAAGAGATCTTGTGGTATCTAACTCCACAGGTTCTAGACTGTTCTGTGCATTTAAAATAGATTTTTATTAGTGAATTAGATGAATATATACATAGCATAATTATTAAATTTACAGATGACACAGTAGAAGGAAGGATAGCCTATACCTCAAGTAACAGAGTTAGACTCCAAAAACATCTCAAGAGATTGGCTTCTTTGATTGAATCTAAAAGATGACATTTAATAGTGATAAATATAAAGTTGCAAGGTCACAGAATCTCTTATTTATATAGAATATCAGAAGATATCTTTTCATACCTTACTAAGCCTTTTTTCTACAACATGTCCAATACATGGTAACCCAATCTTTGCTTGATGGATAAGTAGACTCACTATATTCTGAATTTATCTGACTTAATTCTTGAGCAGTTTTAATTGCTTGGACATTTTTCCTTTGACAGAGCATAAATCTACCCCCTTTAAAATCTCTATTGCTCCCAAGACCAGGAAGCTCAATGTACTTGTATATATTAGACCTTAAACTATTTAAAGAGATTTATAACATCTTGTTAATGTATAAGAAGCTACTTAATATAATGGGTAGAGAGCTGGTTTCAGTATCAGCAAGAACTGGTTCCAGTTCTGACTGTGACATATCTTATCTCAAACTGGGCAAAGTTATTTAGCACCTCAGGAGAACTCTGTGACTATAAGCTGCAAAGGAGGTGTCTACATTTATTGGTAGAATTCTTCTTTGAGTACTTCTATCAACAATGAAATTATAGGTAGAGTCTCTTCTCTCTCTCTCTCTCTCTCTCCCTCCCTCCTCCCCCCATCTATCTTTTTCTATGTGATAGATAGATAGTAGGTAGGTAGGTATCTTAACATTCTCACTCTTCATTTTAAAGATCAGAAAACCAATACCCAGAAAGTTTGTGATTTACATAAAGTTATAAGTGGGAGAGCTAGGTTTTATACTCAAACTTCAAAGTCACTGCTCCTTTTCCCTAACTCCCTCTGTTCTCTTATGGGGATCATTTCAGCAAGCTTATAGAAGACAAGCTCACAGCTCTTACTTTTGTTTAGGTAGCATTTTATTCTCTTTTGCAATAGTTAATTAGCAATGATAAAATAATCAGAATGATGTCTAGCAATTATAAAACATCTTAAGGTTTATAAAACATTATCAATTGAATTGTGGATTGAAATAATGACCATTCTTATCCATTATATTTGGCACAGTGGATAGAGACCAGACCTGGAGTCAGGAAGGTGAGTTCAAAGCCCACCTCAGACACTAGCTGTATGACTTTGGGCAAATCACTTAACTATATTTGCCTCAGTTTCCTCAGATGTAAAATGAGCTGGAGAAGGAAATAGCAAATAATTCTAGAATCTTTACTAAGAAAATCCCAAGTGGAATCACAAAGAGTGAAATAATTGAATGACAAGAATTTCTCTTATAGCTCAGACAGTGGTTTTGTTTTCACATAGATTGTGTAGCAAATATGAGAAGATATTTGAACTTTCTTCTCCACTATGACCTTTTTCAAGGAGGATAAAGTATGTTGAGGAAAACATCAATCATACTACCTTAAAGTTTGTAGTGTTCTTGGAGGTTATATACTGTCAACTCCTGCTACAACAGAGCGAGTCAACAAATGACCATTCAGTCTATTTTTAAAAATTTCTGTGATGGGAAAATCATTGTCTTCTGAGGGAGCTCATTTTATTTATGGATATATCTAATTCTAAGTTCTTCCTTTTCATGACTAGAATTTGGTTTCCCTTCTAAGTAACTTGTATTTGGTAGTACTAGTTCTTCTCTCTGGAAAAAAACAATCAGAGTAAATTAATTCTACCTTCCCCATGCTAGATCTTCATATGCCTCAAGACAGTAAATCATGTATAGCAAGAGGCAGCATTATATCCCTATATAAAAGTCTTGTTTTGGAATAAAGGAGCCTTGGATCCAAGCCTCATCTATGACATGTGTATCACTTGTACTCAAAAATCAATTGGTTCAAATTCCACATTCCAGTGTTTACTAACTATGTGATCATAGACAAGCCATTTAAATTATATGTGGCTCTTTCTTCATCTGTAAAATGAGATAATAGTAGTTTTACTACTTACCTTATAGATTGTTCTCAAAAACTCAGAGTCAATGTCTATTATTGCTACCTTATTTCATTTGATTATGGGTAATAATATTTGGAGATCTTTTAAGAGCCTGTCATACTGTCAAATTGGCAATCCTATCCACCCACCCCCCTCAGCTTTCTGTTATATGCAAATTTGATAGGTATGGAATCTAAGCATGCCCTTATCTGCATGGTATATAAAAGTGTTAAACAGAACAGAGCCCAGAGAAGACCCTAGGGGCACTCCCTTAAAGATATTCATCCAAGTTAATATTGAACCATTAACAATGACTATTGAGTCAAATTATTCAACAAAGGCTTGATTCACATTACTCCCATCTAGTCTATGTTTCTTTGAGACACTGGTAAAATCTTGCTAAACTTTATGTTAAATATATATTTTTGTTTTGTTTTTGATCCACTAGCCTAGAAATTCTGTCAATACTGGGTGTGGGGTGGGTGGAAAAAGGAGAGGGCAGGTTGATATGACCTGCTATCTTTAAAGTCATATTGACTCTGTGCTCTGTTTTGCTGAGTTTCATTGTTTCTTTAATAATATATTAGTGAATTGACTAGGAATCTAAATCAAATTCTTTAGTTTTTTTTCTTTTGCAGATTACTTGCTCATACCTCTTTTAAAAATCAATTCAAGATGTGTATTTTTTCCTTTTTTATTATTTCTTTGCTTTTCATAATTTCTGATTATTTTTGAACTGAATACTTTTGACTTGTTACTTTTTTAGCTGTTTCTTTTTCTAATTGTATGCCCAATTCATTTTTCTTTTTTTGTTGTTGAAAGCAGTTGAAGATATAAATTTTCCATTGAGTTGCTTTAGTTCCATTTAAAAAGTTTTGCTCTGCTGTCAATTGTCATTTTCTTTTATGATATTTTCTATTGCTTTTATATTTTTGTGATTCATATTTCAGGATTAAATTATTTAGTCTTCAATTAAGTTTGATAATTTCTTCAATATTTGTTGCATATAATTTTAAAACATGGTTTTTAAAGAATGTGTTTAATATCGCTTTTTGAATTTTTTGTGAGGTTTTCATATATATATATATATATATGTTGCTATAGACATCTGGATAACATGTATATTTGATTATATTCCTATTCCTATGCTTGTCAAATAACTATGATATCTAATTTTAAAAATTTTGGGTTCTTAAGTTTTTAAAAATGATTTTGATGAAGTATATTTAGATACTTTAGATGCTCATATTGTTAAATTTAGATGTTCATATTGTTATAATTTTACTTTGATTTTTTTCTATAGTTTAATTGATTTTTTCCTTAAATATTTGTTATTCAGTATACATATATAAATTATTAATATTGATTTGTTATCTATTAACTTTAAGAAAATGCAGTTTCCAGGGCAGCTAAGTGGCATAGTGGATAAAGCACCAGCCTTGGAGTCAAGAGTACCTGGGTTCAAATCTGGTCTCAGATACTTAATGATTACCTAGCGGTGTGGCCTTGGGCAAGCCACTTAAGCCCATTTGCCTTGCAAAAACCTAAAATAAAAATGCAGTTTCCTTATATATTTCTTTTAATCATGTTTACTTTTACTGTATCCTTGACTAAGCTCATGATTTTTATGCTTCCTTTAAAATATCTTTTTTCCTAGAAACAGATTTTGATATAGTACTTCCTTATTTTAACTGAGTCTCTACATTTCAACTGCTTCTTGTGAAGAGCATAATCTATTTTGCTATCTATCCTCTACCACTTTATACATTTCTGAGGTTTACTTAGTTCCCTTTATCCTATCTTCTTGTACTTTTTTGCTCTTTCTCTTCCTGTCCTTCTCTTTACAAAGAAGCAGAAAAAAAAATGATGAAAGAAGTGTGAGTTCAACACTAGTGAGCTATAATTGAAGAAATCTGTTCCCACTACCCTGTATCTTGTCCTTTTTCCTCTCCCTGCTCCCACAACAAGTTTATATTCCTTTTCCTCCTTTCTATTCCCACTTTATGTTTAAACTTTGGATTTTGGGATATGTTTTCTTTCTATTAGTCCTTTGACCAATCTTCTTTTCCCTTTTCCTTTTCCCTATTCCAACCAATTTACCCATTGTTTCATATAGCTCTATGACAAATAAATGAATGTATATATGCATATATGTGTCTGTGCATGTGTGTGAGTAAGGTTTCTGTGACTACTATTTTCTTCATCCATCCCTCTGTTTGCATAGTCTCCATCTTGTGCCAGTCTGTTATGTGAGGTAAACTATCTCTCTTCTTTTTTTCCTCCTTGCCCCCAGTATATTTCTTTTCTTTTATTCTTGTTTTTCTTTTTGTTTAAGACTATCAAACAGAACAAAACCACCTTACTACCTCTGTTCTATGTAACTCTCACTGAGCCTTGAAAATATGAACATTCTAAAAGGACACTTGTTTAATTTCCCTCTAGTAGAATATATACTTTCCAAATGCTCAAATGTATTTATCTCTTTACTTTTCTCTTGACTGTTGCAATTGCATTTGAAAAATTTTATTCAGTTCTGATATTTTAAAAATGCTCTGTTCTATTAAAGATTCATTTTTTCTCCTTTAGAATTATCCTCCACTTAGAAATATCCTCCAAATTATTCTTGGTTATAAAACTTTATCTTTTTATTTTGGAATATAATTTTCTAACTTTTTTATAATATTAACTGCTAAACTTTGCTTGATTGTGACTGCATTTTCTAAATTGAACTCTTTCTTATGTTTGAAATATTATTTATTTAACTTGAAAGTTCTGGATTTTTGTCTGTAATATTCCTGGGTATTTTCATTTTGGTGTTTCTTTTAGGAGGTGATTAAGGGACTCTATTTTCACCTTACTTTGTGTTTTTAATAGATTTATTTAATTTACCATTATAATTTCTTGAAATATGGTATATAGTATTTTTGAGGGATAGTTCATTATCCTTATATTATTTCTCTTTGACTTGTTTTTCTTCTCAGTTGCTTTTTGATCACTTATATCTTATATTTTATGCTTAATTTTTTCTTTTGATTTTTTCAATATTTCTTTTTTTTCTAATAGAATCATTACCTTCTGTTACACCAACCTTATTTTCTTATAGATACAATGGATAAGATCAAGCCCTGATTTCTTTAGGAATTTTTATTTTTTTGTCTACGGTTTACTGGTAACAGCTTAGATTTTGGCTTTGACCCATACGTGGTCTCCTCATTGAACAGGTCTATAATCAAAGTTGACTTCAACTCTTACTATGACCAAAATAGGTCTCACTCAATTTTAATTAAATGACTCAACTACTTCTTTAAAATTAATGGTAACATTATCTATGTTAGGAAGTCCTTATGAGGATCAAATGACATAATGTACTGTATATATATATATATATATATATATATATATATATATGCCTACTTATACACATTTCAAACCTCAACATATAAATTTAATTTTTATTAGTATTGCTAAAATTTATCACTAATTTGGCTATAGTTCAGACAGAAATATTCTGTAGACAAAGCAGTGTTCCACTATCACTCTTTTATTCTTAAAGTTCAGCAAGCTATGATGAACTGGCATATAAAATAATTGATTTTTTGTAAATAAAATTAAAATGTTGGGATGCCAGCTTATCTTTTATGTACTCACTGAAAACATCTCAGGGAAAACTTCATTAGTAGACAATTTGATGGAGATTAGATATACTTTTTCCAAAGTGATTTTGATTTCTTCCACTAGGTCTTTATATTTTAAGAGATTTTCACTTTAGTAGTGTGAAATTTGATTGCTTGGTATTGTGATATCTACTAAAATTAATTCTTCAAATCTGTGAGTATGCAACTGTAGAAAAGAATGTTACTAATAATAATGCTTTAGTACTAGTACTTTTTTTGAGGGAGTTAATTCACAAGAATAAATTTGGAGTTTATATTTGTAGTATGGAGACTTGTCATCTCTTTTATAAGGATTGAAATCTTCTGATACATAATTCTAGGTATTTAATCTTGTCACTCTAGGTATGTTAAATATTAATTTTTTGAAACATTCAGTAATATTTCACAGTTTCTGCTATTTTCTTGCAAAAATATGCATCTTTTTCTAAATGTGAATTCCCTGATGATGAACTACTTCTGATTTCCAGTAGCAAAAAGCTGATCTAGTGCTACTATTGTGAATCCCTCCATTCCTATAAACAAATTCACCTGACTCAGCCTTTTGTTACTTCTTTGCCAATACATCATGGGTTGAATTCATGTGAATGCCAACATTGGTGGGTCTTTAGGTTTTATTTTTGTATTTTCATTTTTCATATGCTTCATCTGGTGAGCCACTCCACTTTGTATCTGCAGTTCTGCTAGCTGTCAATATCACCAAACAAGATGCACCCATCTTGGGTACTCCCTGCTATCTCTCCTATCTCTCACTTTCCAGCTTCTTCTTGTGTGTTGTCTTGCTTCACTAGATTGTAAGATCCTAAAAGGCAGGGATTTTCTTTCTTTTTCTTATTTCTTATTCTATTACTAATAAAAATTAATATAATTCCTGGCACAAAATAAATCTTTACTGATTTGAAATTGAATTGGTAAACTGATAACATTATAAACCAGTAGCAGTTATGTACAATATTTATTATATATACTTACACTTAAATATATATAACATTATAAACTTTATATATATGCATCTATCTATCTAAATCAGCTCTGTCTTTTGTTTAGGAAATATTCTGCATATTTAAACTATTTATCATGCAATTTGATGATTTTAGTCTTAGCCCTCTTCCTTTTCTTGTTAAGAGCTAATTTTTCTATAGCTTCCTTGAAATGGTGGGTCCTGTATTTTGCTAATTCAATGCAAAATTTTTTAGAAACTCTCTAACAATGGTTGGCCACTTTACTATTCTGAAAGTGTACATTATGACTGTATTGCAAAGATATTAATTATCCAAAAGTGTTTTTCCCCTAGTTTAAAGGTTAATTGCATGTTTGACCCTCTGCTAATAATCACAAATTCAGAGAGAAATATTTTCTTATATTGGTCTTCAATACTAAATGGATTCTTTAAAGTTGAATTAAATGAAAAAGATTCAAATATCGGCTCATCAATTATTAAAGGTAAAATTCAATTTCCAAAGAATGATCAATCTTGACAATTTTGAGTGGTGTAGGAAGACTGTGGTTTAGCATTTGTGTAACAGGTTCTTAGCAGTCATCTGCAATCGTTCAGTGTGACTTGCAGAAGGATGATGTTCTCATTTATACAAACAAAGAGCCCAAATTGTCAGAAAGCCAAAGTATTTGCTTTCTTGGCTGTGACACACATGTTCTATAAAAGACACAACTGCTTCTAAGTGAGTCTGATCTGGCATCACTAATGCACTCCCTTCCTCTGGTGACAATTAAGCAGGAGTCCCTTATCTTCAAGAATTATTTTAAGGGGAATTCAAGGTTCAAGATAAATTGGGAAAACTAGAGACTTTCTGATTCTCATCTGAGGTTTTGTGGTGGGATGTGAAAATGATGGTGGAAATTCAGGCAGACAACTACTATTTTTGTCAGGGTATGCAATTGTTTCAGTTCTTATTCATCTAACAAATTCAATTCAGAGATTGTCACCTCCCCACTTAGGTCAACACTGCCTTCATTTCTTGAAGACTGGTCCTAAAATCATGGATTTTAATAGTCCTATCCAACAACTTGGGAAAGAGGATAAAAAATATCAAGAGAAACATTTTGAGCAGTTTAGAGAACATTCTAAGTCTATTATTTTTATTCTATAAGAAGAATTCATTCAGATTCTCTAAATGGTAATCAAATTAAAATTTAAAGGGAAAAGAGAGAATATCTGGGAACAAAGAAAAGAGCTTACTATGAATTCAAGAAAGTGATAGTACTGGTAACCAAAAACTGAAATTCTGGGTAAAGGAGAGGGCTGTCTCTTTTAAATAGAAATCCCTTACTTTGTTTAGGAATCTAACAACAAGGGCAATGAGGTTTGGGTTATTAAGAAAGATCTCATTTAGAAAGTGGTACTTGAAATCCTTTTGAAGGAAAGTAGTTTCTTCTGGATGGTACAGTAGATAGAGGACCAGGTCTGGAATCAGAAAGGTCTGCATTCAAATCCAATTTTAGACACATATTAGCTATGTGACTATGGTCAAATCATTGGACTCCTTTTTACCTCAGTTCCTCATCTGTAAATTGAGGGTACGTTAGAGAGGGAAATGATAAACCAATTCAGTTTATTTGGCCAAGAAAACTGATAGACAAGTCTCTGGAGTCACATAGGGTCTTATAGAACTCAGCAGCCACAAGAAGATTTCTGAGAATTAAGAAGATAATTTTTTATCTATGTAAATGTGTATTTAGATTGAACAATTGGTAAAACTACAAATCTTTTGAAATTTTGAAGTGAAACTAGTGAAAATTCTTTCTTCCCCTATAATTTGTAAGCATAGGTGTTTCTGCAAAACCATTAATCCAGACTCTATACTCAGAAGCCATATTTAACTCACATTTGAGATTAAGAAGTAAAAAGGAGGGATATTGAATGTGGACTGATGGACCCTACATCTTAATTTTCATGAATTTTTATCATGTTAAAATAATGTACAGGCATCATATTTCCTACATCTGGTTCATTAGGTATTAG
The DNA here is from genome assembly GCF_037893015.1 of Macrotis lagotis. Taxonomy (NCBI): domain Eukaryota; kingdom Metazoa; phylum Chordata; class Mammalia; order Peramelemorphia; family Peramelidae; genus Macrotis; species Macrotis lagotis. Next base: position 335,042,898 of record NC_133666.1, read on the forward strand.
CTTTGGAGTTTGAAGGGATTTTAGAAATCATCTGGCTCAACAGGTTCATTTTACAGGTGAGAAAATTGAAACCAAGAGAGTTTAAACTGATAGTCCCAAGGTCTCATAGGTGGTGAGTTATGGATCCAGATTTGAATTGAGGTTCTTTGACTCTAGAACCAATGTCCATTCCATTATACTATGTTGCTTATGATTCTAGCAAGCAGAAATATTATTACTATTGCTTTGGATTTCTCAATTCTAAAGAAGAATTCTATTCTTATTCTCTACATTTGGCTATTGGGACATGCCTCTTAGATTTCCTCAATTTAAGGAGAACCTTTGGGGAAACATAACTTTATTTGATATATGTTAATATGGCATATGATAGATTTTTAAGCTCCTTTGACAGAAGGGATATTTTCATATTTGTCTTTTTATTTCTAAAGTCTAGCGGTGCCTGATACTTAAAAATGGTCTTAATACATGTTTTTTTTAATTAATTGGTAATGACAAATTAGATTTATATAGTATTTTATGGTTTGTAATGATATGTATATATGAATACATGCATCCATACACACACATATAGACATATATGAAATCTCATTTTACCCAGTGTACTTTTACTATTTCTTCTTTATGATACGCTAGAAAATGTTCTATACCTAATTTTGATCAAGAAAGTCAAGAAAAGGTCAAAGGGAATCATTTTCCTAGCTTAGGACACTAAGGAAGATAGAGAGGTCTATAATTACTGGGGCAGAGGCTGGTCAAAAGAATAGCAAAGTGCAACAAGAGGAATAACAGCAGCAGAGAGCATGGAGGCTGTGAATGAATACCAGGGCTGGAAGCACCAGGGAAAAAAGAGATTCCAGGGGACCTTGACCCATGCTGGAGTAATTTTTGACCATTATCCAGTTCTGAGTTGCAAATCCAGGGTGGAGAGTAGTGGTTACATTCCTGAATAAAAGAGACCCCATCTCTGTACAAAGCAAGGAACAAGTACTGAAACAAATCCATGTGGCTTTGAGTTTAAGAGTAGAGTGATGGGAAATGGACGAGATTCAGTTCTAATATTTAACTCTTTATATAAGTCTGCAGTGGAATAACCATGCAGGAAAGGGGAGCCAGCAGTTTAACTGACTAGTTCTAGCAACACTCTACAGAAACTAATCTATCATATCCCACACCATGGTTGGGAATATGCAGTGGTCATGCCAGGAGGTCAGTGAGCAAAATTCTCCTCACATCACATAACTTCTGAAGCACCAGAAAACTCAAAACAAAACAAAACAAAATAACTTTTAGCCCCTCCCTCCAGACTGAACTGTGGTAATGGCATGACAAAATAAGCAAAAAAAAAAAAAAACCCAAAACTGATTCAGGCCAGACATCCCTATGCTGCTTCAAGGTGAACCAAGTATAATTTGCTAGTATAAAATCCAAAGGTAACAAGTATACTGAAAGAAAGAGAAAATTAAAAAAAGAACCAGATCATAAAGAACTGATATAGAAACAGGGAAATTCAATTTTCAAACACAGAAGAAAAAATGACTTGAAAACATCTCTAAGCAAAGTCTCAAAGAAAAATACAGTTTGGACAGAGATGTAATAATAATAATTCTTAGAAAGGTTAAAGAAAAAAATTTAAAAGAGCAAGAAAGTAGTTTTAAAAACCTAAATAAGAACAGAAAAAAATAGGAAAAGAAATGAGAATTGTAGAAGAAATTATGAAAAGAAAAAACTTCACTGCAAAAAAGTTATTAAAATTACTAAAAAATACTCTTCAAAAATTAGAATTGGATAAAAAGTAAAAGGGGACAAAATATTACTGAAGAAAATTATTCCTTAAAAGTAAGAATTGACCAGACAGAAACCAATTACTCAATGACATATCAAGACATAATAAAACAAATTCAAAAGACTGAAAAAAAAATGAAAAGAAAGGTGAACTATCTATCCCATAGTAAAAGCAACCAACCTGAGAAATAGAACAAGGAGAAATAATTTAAGAATTATTGAACTCATATAGGCTATGAACAAAATAAATCAATATTTCAAAAATTTATAAAGGAAAGCTGTTTAAATATCTTAGAATTAGAGGGCAAAGTAGAAATCAAAAGAATTAACCAATCAACTCATCAAAGAAATCCCAAAATGAAAACTCTCAGGAATATTGCAGCCAAAATCCAGAACTTTCAGGTCAAGAAAAAAATTCTACAAGTAGTCAAAAGAAAAAAATTAAAATACTTAGGAATCACAAACAGGATTAAACAAAATTTATCAGTATGCTGGTCTATAGAAAAAAAAGAGGTTGTAATGTAATGACCCAGAAGACTAAGAATCTAGAATTAAAGACAAGAATAACCTGTTCAGCAAACTGAGTATAATCCTGTGGTGGGGGTAGGAAAATATATATATATATATATATATAATATATATAAAATAGCAGACTTTCAAGCATTCCTTATTTTAAAAAAGCATCAGAGAGCAATAGAAAATTTGACATTCAAATGCTGGACTCCAGAACCACAAAGAGGCAAACATGAAGTAGAAATCGAAAGAAATTGTGCAAGATTAAATTGTTTACATTCTTCAATAAGAAGAGAATACATATTACCTTTCAGAACTTTATCATCACAAGGGCTCATACAGGGGAGTCTGATTAGACCTAGGATCTTGTCAAATTCTATTATATTGGAATGATCTCAGAAGAAAAATGGGAGAAAGGAAAAGAGAATGTACTGGGATCGGGAGGAGAGAAAGATTGGGGAAATTTACTTTATGTAAATGGATACCCAAGGAAGAATTTATTCAATGGGACCAGAAGGGGCAAGAAATATTTGAATCTCACTCACATGTGAACTGGTTCAAGGAAGGAAAATTAAACATAGACATTCATTTGGATACAGAAATTAATTTTATCCAATTAGGAAGAAAAAGAGAGAGTTAAAAGAATGGGAAAGGGAGAAATGAGAAGGAAATTATATTAAGAGATTAAGAGAAGCAAAAGACTTTTCAGGAAAAGATAGAGTTAAAAAAGAAAAATAAATATAAGAAAATAGGATAGAAGGAAATACACCTTTAGTAACATAACTGTGAATATGAATGGATTAAATTCACCCATAAAACAGAAAGCAGTTAGCAGAATGGATTAGAAAACAGATTTGAAGAAGACCAAAAATAGCATCATTATGTTTGATACAAATTACAGTGTATCTAACAATGACCAATCAGTCCATTATGAGCTTGGAATGCTCTACCACAGGTCAGACACAAATGACTCATGACATAGTACTGGTAGATTGTCCAGATTTCACAGGCTTACAGCAATGAGGTCAGCACAACAGCTCTGCAGACTTTCAGTTTAGTAGTTAGTCTAATACCTCTTCTCTCCCACACTTTCTTTCAAAACCTCCCAAATAGTAAGCCAGCTCTGGCAATGCATGTGTCAACAAAAAATATATAGAGTTAAAAGAAGGGACTGGAACAGAATCTATTGTGCTTCAGCTGAAATTTTAAAAAAAAGTCAGAGGTGGAAATCATTATCTTTAACAATGCAGAAACAAAATAGAACTAAATAAGATAACAATAAAGTATAATTTGCTAAATATTGCCATGGTCAATATAATGACATAGTAACAACAGGAAACAGACTCCAAATGTCCCAGCATCCAAATTCATCAAGTAAAATTAAAATGAATTATAAGAGGAAATAGGAAAAAATGTGCTATTTATTTATCCCTCTAAGTCTGTATAAATCTTATCATAAAATTAATAAGAAAGAAGATGAATAGAATTTTAGAGAAGTTAAGACATGATAGACATCTGGAGAACATTGAAATGAGAACAGAAAGGAATATGCTTAGTTTTGAGCTGTGCATTCTACCTTCACAAAAACTGATCGTGCATTAATTCATTAAACCTCATACACAAATGAGAAAACTTTAAAAGCATTTAAATCTTTAAGCATAGATTAAAGATGAATTGCAAGCTGAATAATCCAATCATTAAAAATAAAAAAAAGATGAATGGATCAAAGAACAAATCATAAAAACAAACAAGAGTATCATTATAATGACAACAATGACCTAGTATAGGAGAATTTGTGGGATGCACAAAAAGCAGTAATTAAAGGAAATTTTATATCTCTGAATGTTTCCATCAGTACGAAGAGTCAATCAATGAATTAAGCATGTAACTAAAAAAAACTCTTGAAAAACAACAAATTAAAGCCCCTTCAAGTAAACCTCAGAAGAAATTCTAAAATTCAAAGGAGTGCTTAACAAAAATAAAAATGGAGAAGTCATTGAAATAATAAATAAAAGTAGTGTTTTTAAAACAATGAAACAGAAGTCAGTGATTGACTTATTTATAGTACAAATATATCTTTGTGTATATATAATTTACATGCCAAAATGAAAAAAATTAATTCTTAGCCAATGAAGATCAAATAAAAACTTTTATTAGTAGCTATTTTATCCACCACTTGCCAACAAAAACTGACAAGCTATTTACTAGATGAATATTTACAAAAAATATAATTTCCCCATACTTCAAAGTCATTATCTTCAAAAAGAAATCAAACAAGTCATAAATAAGCTTCCTGATTTAGGGAGTTGGGAGAGGAATAAAGCAAAAGCAAACAAACAAACAAAAAAACAAGAATCAGATGGATTTTTATGTGAATTTCTGCCAGACACTTAAAGAACAACTAATTCCAATATTGCCTCAGTTGTTTGATAAAAATGAAGAAGTTCTACCAAATTTATTTTATGGCAAAAATGTCACCTTGATACTTAAACCTAAGAGAGTCAAAACAGAGGAATATGATTGTAGATCAATATCCCTAATGAATATTGATGGAAAATTTTTCTTTCTTTCTTAATATTTTATTTGTTATTCAATTATATACAGTATAGTTTTTGGTAATGTTTTTGAATTTTGTAATTTTTTCCCCACCTTCCCTTCCCTCTCCCCATTCCCCCACAGAAGGCAGTCTGATAATCTTTACATTGTTTCTATGCTATACATTGATCTAAATTGAATGTGTTGAAAGAGAAATCATATCCTTGAGGAGAAAATAAAATGTTATAGATGGCAAAATTATGTGCATAAGACACTTTTTAAAAAAAAATTGAAGGTAATAGACTTTGGTCTTTGTTTAAACTCCACAATTCTTTTCTCTGGATACAAATGGTATTATCCATTGTGGAACTCTAAAATTGTCCCTGATTATTGCATTGATGGAATGAACAACTCCATTAAGGTTGATCATCACCCCCATTTTGCTATTAGGGTATACAATATTCTTCTCCTGCTCACCTCACTCAATATCAGTTCATGCAAGTTTTTCTAGGCTTCTCTGAAATCCCATCCCTCTTGGTTTCCAATTGAACAATAATGTTCCATAACATACAAATAACACAATTTTTTCAGCCATTTCCCAACTGATAGACATTAACTCGATTTCCAATTCTTTGCTACCACAAACAGGACTGCTATGAATATTTTTGTACAAGTGATGTTTTTACCCTTTTGCATGATCTCTTCAGGGTATAGATCAGTAGTGGTATTGCTAGATCAAAGGGTATGCATATTTTTTATTGCCCTTTGTACATAATTTCTGATTGCTCTCCAGAAAGGTTGAAGGAGTTCACATCTCCACCAACAATGTATTAGTGTCCCAGATTTCTCACATCCCTTCTAACTTTGAACATTGTCCTTTCTGGTCATGTTGGCCAATCTGATAGGTGTGACATGGTACCTCAGAGCTACTTTAATTTGCATTTCTTGAATCAGTAATGATTTAGAGCAATTTTTCATATGACTATGTAAAGTTTTACTATGACTAGTAAAATTTCATCTAGTATGATTTCCTCATCTGTAAATTTCCTTTGCATATCCTTTGGTCATTTATCAATTGGGAAATGGCTTTTTCTTATAAATTTGACTCAGTTCTCTCTATATATTTTAGAAATGAGTTCTTTGTCAGAAATACTAGTTGTAAAAATTGTTTCCCAATTTCTTTTGATCTTGGTTACAGTGGTTTTTTCTATGAAAAGCTTTTTTTATTTAATGTAATCAAAATTATGCAATTTGTTTTTTAGTGATACTCTGCTTCTCTTCCTTGGTCATAAACTGCTTCCCTTTCCATAAATCTGATAGATAAACTATCCCTTGATTATCTAGTTTGCTTATAATATTGTCTTTTATATCTAAATCCTGTACCCATTTTGTTCCTATCTTATATAGAGTGTGTGATGTTGGCCTAATGCAAGTTTCTGCCATACTAACTTCCAATTTTTTCAACAGTTTTTATTGAAGAGAGAGTTCTTATCCCAGAACTTGGATTCTTTGGGTTTATCAAACAGCAGATTACTGTAATTATTTCCTGCTGTCTCTTTTTCACCTAATCTATTCCACTGATCCACCACTCTATTTTTTAGCCAATACCATAAACTTTTGATGCCTGATGCTTTATAATACAATTTTAGATCTGGTAAGATCTGCACCTTCTTTTGCACTTTTTTTCATTAAATCCCTGGATATTGTTGACTTTTTGTTTCTCCATATGAATTTAGTTACAATTTTTTTTCTAGCTCATCGAAGTAATTCTTTGGAAGTTTTATTGGTAAAGCACTATATAAGTAGTTTAGGTAGAATTGTCATTTTTATTCTATTAGCTTGGCCTATCCAAGAGCAGTTATTTGCTGTTATTGAAATATGATTTTATTTGTGTGAAAAGTGTTTTATAGTTGTTTTCATAGAGTTTTTGAGTCTGCATTGGCAGGTAGATTCCCAAGTATTTTATATTATCTGAAGTTTCATTCAATGTAATTTCTCTTTCTAGTTCTTGCTCCTGTATCTTGCTAGAAATATATAGAAATGACGAGGAATTATGTAGGTTTATTTTATATCCTGTGACTGCTAAAGTTGATAATTGTTTCTAATAGTTTTTATATGATTTTTAGGATTCTGTAGGTATACTATCATGTCATCTGCAAAGAGTGAGAGTTTTGTTTCTTCATTCCCAATTCTAATTACTTCAATTTCTTTTTCCTCTCTTATTGCTGAAGCTAACATTTCTAATACAATATTGAATAGTAGTGGTGATAATGGAACTCTTGTTTCATCCTTGATCTTTTTGGGAATGCCTCTAGCTTATCACCATTGCCTATAATGGTTGCTGATGGTTTCAGATAGATAATACTTATCATTCTAAGGAACAATCCATTTATTCCTACACTCTCTAGTATTTTTAGTAGGAATAGGTGCTGTATTTTGTCAAAAAATTTTTTCAGCATCTATTGCAATAATCATATGATTTCTGTTAGGTTTGTTGTTGATATAGTCAATTAAACTAACAGTTTTCCTAACAATGAAACAATCCTGCATTCCTGGAATAAATCCTGCTTGGTCATAGTATTTTATCCTAGTGATAACTTGGTGCAATTGCTTTGCTAAGATTTTATTTCAGATTTTTACATCCATATTAATTAGGGAAATTGGTCTGTAATTTTCTTTCTCTGTTTTCACTCTTCTTGGTTTAGGTATCAGCACCATAATGGTATCATAGAAGGTGTTAAACAGACTTCAGTCTTCACCTGTTTTTCCAAAGAGTTTATAAAGAATTGGAACCAATTGTTCCTTAAATGCTTGATAGAATTCACTTGTAAATCAATCTTGCCTTGGATATTTTTGTTTAGGGAGTTCAATGATAGCTGGTTGAATTACTTTTTCTGAGATAGATTATTTAGGTATTTAATTTCCTCTTCATTTAACCTGGATAACTTATATTTTTGTAAATATTCATCCATTTCACATAGATTATCGAATTTATTGTCATAGAATTGGGCAAAATAATTCTGAATTATTATTTTAATTTCCCCCCTCATTGGTGGTGGATTCACCTTTTTCATTTATGATACTAGTAATCTGAGTTTTTTGTTTCTTTTTTTAAATCAAATTAACCATGGGTTTATCCATTTTTTTTGTTTTTTTTCAAAAACTAATTCTTGGTTTTATTTATTAGTTCAATAGTTTTCTTGCTTTTGATTTTGTTAATTTCTCCTTTAATTTTTAGAATTTATAATTTGGTATTTAATTGGGGTTTTTTGATTTGTTCTTTCTCTAATGTTTTTAGTTGCATGCTTAGTTCATTGATTTCCTCTATCTCTATTCTATTCATGTAAACAGTTAAAGATATAATATATTTCCTAATAAATGCCTTGGCTGTATCCCATAAGTTTTGGTATGTTGTCTCATGGTTGTCATTATCTAGGATGAAATCATTAATTCTATCTATGATTTGTTGTTTGATCCACTCACTCTTTAAAATAATGTTATTTAGTTTCCAATAGTTTTAGATTTGTCCCTCCATGACCTATTATTGTACATGATTTTTATTGCATTATGATCTGAGTAGGAAATATTCACTATTTCTGCCTTTCTGCATTCAATTATAAGGTTTTTTTATGCTATAATGCATGGTTAGTTTTTATGTAAGTGCCATGTATAGCAGAGAAAAAAGTATATTCCTTTCTCCCCATTCAATTTTCTCCAAAGGTAATATTTAGATTTTCTAATATTATATTTACCTCCTTAACTTCCTTCTTGTTTATTTTATAATTAGATTTATCTAAATCTGAGAGAGGGAGGTTGAGATCTCCCACCAATAGGGTTTTGCTGTCTATGTCTTCCTGTAATTCATTCAGGTTCTCCTTTAAGAATCTGGATGCTATACCTGCTTAGCATTGAAATTGTTTCATTGTATATGGTACCTTTTAAGAAGATATAGTTTCCTTCCTTATCTCTTTTAATAAGATCTATTTTAGCAGCTGCTTTGTCTAAGATAAGGATTTTTACCCCTGACTTTTTCACTTTGCCTGAAGCAATATATATTCTATTCTAACCTTCTACCTTTACTTTATAAGTATCTCTCTGCTTCAAATGAGTTTCTTGTAAGCAGCATATTTTAGGATTCTGATTTTTAATCCACTCTGCTACTCACTTTTTTATAGGAGAGTTCATCCCATTTACATTCAAAGTTATAATTACTAACTTTTTATGGCCCTCTTTTCCTCCCTCCTCTCCCTTTCCCCTTTTAATATGTGAGAGATAGGTTAAGTTTCTTAACTTAACTGAGTGTGTGTATGTTAATCCTTCTTTGAGCCAAATCTGATGAGAGTAAGATTCAGGCAGTTCTCACCTCCTCCTTTCTTCCCCTCTATTGTAAGAGGTCCTTTGAATCTCTTCATGTAATGTGATTTACCCTATTCAGTCTCTTCCATCTTCCCATCTCTTTACTGCCCCCCTCCCCTTTTAAGGAGATATTGGTTTTAAATCATTCTCTCAGAGTCATAGTCAAGTCATGAGTGTCTATTACTTCTGGCTAAGTACATTCTCTCTAATAGAGTTACAGTTCTCAAGTGTTATGAGAATCTTTCTCCTAGGTGGGGATATAGCTGGTTTCATCTTATTGGATAGCATTTGTTTCCTTTTCCTTTTTTTCCCTTTTCATGTGTCTCTTTAATCTCCTGTTTGATATCCAATTTTTCTATTTAGCTCTGGTCTTTTCATCAAGAAAAGTTGGAAGTCTCCTATTTCATTAAATGTCCATCTTTTCCCCTGTAAGAGAAGGCTCAGTTTTGCAGGATAATGAATTCTTTGCTATATTCCAAGTTCCCTTGCTCTTCAGAATATCATATTCCAGGCGATGCAGCCAGGTCCTATGTAATCCTTACTGTGGCTCCTTGGTATCTAAATTATTTCTTTTTGGTTGTTTGCAGGATTTTCTCTTTTATCTGATAGTTCTGGAATTTGGCCACACTATTCCTTGGGATTTTCATTTTGGCATCCCTTTCTGGAGGGGATCGATATATTCTTTCAATAACTATTTTGCCCTTTGTATCCATGATATCAGGACAATTCTCCTTCTCTATATCCTGAAGTAGGCTTTTTCCCTCTTCAGGAAGTCCAATGATTCTTAAGTTGTCTCATTGTCTCTCCTGGATCTGTTTTCTAGGTCAGTAGTTTTACTGATGAGATATTTTATGTTTTCTTCTATTTTTTATTTTTTGGTTTTGTGTAACATATTCTTGTTGTCTCATTAAGTCATTAGTTTCTACAGATTTCTTTTTTCTAGAGAAGAATTTTTTCATTTACCTTTTGCAACTCCTTTTCCATTTGCCCAATTGTAATTTTGAGAGAATTATTTTCTTTTTTGCATTTGTCCAATTGTACTTCTGGGCTGGAGACCTATTCAAATTCTCCTCAGAAGTTTGAGTTCTCTTTGAGTTAGGGTCTTTTACTTCAAGGTAGCTTTCAATGGAATCCCCCTCTTCCTCTGACTTTTCTTCATTTTCCTAGTATCTTGTATTGGGGGGAGGAGCTGATTCACAAACCATCAATTTTGAAAACCCTAGAGGTTTTGCTTACTGGGCTTAGTAATTCCAAATGGTTTGGCCAGAAGGGGGTACTAGGGGCTTTCACTATAATGTGACCTTGATTTGTGGCCCCCTCCCAAGGTCTGGGGGGGAGGGGAAATAGCAAGGTCTGAAATATCCTTGAAAAAATGGGTGCTGGACCCTTGGGCTATATAATTAATCTTATTATTTACTCAGTACTGAGATAGATCTGCAGCCAACACCTGGACCTGGGGAGGGTTGGGGGGTGTGATATTGTATTTGTTCTTGGAAGAGCCCCTTTCTCTGACAGGGATGAGGGGGCAACACTAAATTGGAAAATATGGGGCTCATGGCCCTGGCCTAACAGGTCATCAGAGCTGACCAGATTGATGTCTAGATGTTATGCTGGAGCTCTCCTATTCTCTGTGCTGGAACTCTTCCTCCAACCTCACTGGAACTCTCCTGCACTAAACCAAAACAACCCTGAGGCTGTTCCAGATTAGAGTAGGGTCTCACCTGCCTTCCCTGTGCTGACTCTTTGCTCTCTGCTCCCAGCTCACCCACTTTCCCCTGAGACAGACCTGGTTAGTAGTTTTTCTTCTCTGTTCTTTCTGGATTTTGTGGATTTGAATTCTGTTAAGAGACTTGATTCATATTAGTTCTGAGGGAGAGCCATGAGACCTTAGGACAGTGCCTGACTTCTCTCTGCCATCTTGGCTGGAAGATTAATTGTGATAAAAAATTTTTAAATAAAATTCTAGCAAGTTCATTATAGAAATATATCATACATAGCTGACAACATGAACAGCATCTCCAATAAGATTAAAACTGAAGCAAGGGTATTCATCATCATCATCATCATTATTATTCAGTCTTGCATTAGAACAAGAAAAATAAATTGAAGAAGTATAATATGTTGTTTGTCCTTTCTTCTCAAAGAAGACCATGGCATCATAGAAGTGATGCCATGGCATGCACATGAACTGAATTTTAGTGAAAGGGGTGCTGTGCAAAGTCACCAGCCTCACTTTCTCCTCTGGAATCATCTGTTTCCAGTGACTAGATATGAATCAGGATGACTGAAGATAACCCTTTCTATGAGACCTTGACCAAAATCACATGACTAGCACATATCTGAGACTAGATTTGAATTGAGATCTTCCTGACTTCAGGAAATTTGCTTGACAAAGAATAAACTAAATCGTCTTTTTTTTAAGATGATACAAAAATTCTAGAAATCCTTTGAGAGTCAACTAAAAAACTTCAGCAAAGTTGCAGGATACAAAATAAACCCATACAAATCACCAGCATTTCCATAGTTTATCAACAAAAATGATAGAGAAACTCCATTTAAAATAACTACAGACAGTGCAAAATTGGGATTCTACCTGCCAAGACACATATGAATTATAAGAAAGAATTATATGAAAATATTCTTCATATAATAAATAAATATCCACATAAATGCATAATACATGAAAATATATAAATACATACAAATGCAAATACATACATACATATACATCTAAAGAATTGGAGAAGCATTAATTATTTTGGATAGACTGTCAATATAATGAAAATGACAATACTATCTAAATTTATTTACTCATTCAGTGTTGAGCCATCCAAACTACCAAAAATTTACATTTTAGAGCATAATAGTCTTGTTGACATAGGTGTGATTATTTATCAGCACTTTACACACAAGGAAACTGAAGCCTAGAGATTTGTATAAGGTCACACAGCTAGTAACAGAGACAGAATTAGAAGTTCTTTTAAATCCCAAATCCAATTCTAAGCGTGTGTGTGTGTGTGTGTGTGTGTGTGTGTGTGTGTGTATGTTGTATAAAGATCATTATATTTAACTATATTATATTTTGGGGGTAAAAATAGTTGAATGGAGCATTGTATAGAGTTCCAGGTCTGGAGTTAGGAAGATTCATCTTCATGAATTCAAATCTCTCCTCAGGCAATAGCTCAATCACTTAACACCGTTTGCTTCTGTAAACATTAACCTGGAGAGGGAATGAAAATCCAATCTAGAAAATCTGCTAGGAAAACTTCAAATGGGATCTCACAGAGTTAGACACAATTGTTTTGTTTTGTTTTTTTAGGTTTTTGCAAGGCAAATGGACTTAAGTGGCTTGCCCAAGGTCACACAGCTAGGTAATTATTAAGTGTCTGAGACTGGATTTGAACCCAGGTACTCCTGACTCCAAGGCCGGTGCTCTATCCACTGCAGCACCTAGCTGCCCCTGAGTTAGACACAATTGAACAACAACACTTCTGTCAAATTATGATTCATGCAACTGGAAGTGATTCTCGGTTGTGCTCATAGTACTTCATTCTCAATTTATGCATATATAGTTTAATTTGTATAGTTTTATTTATATATGCCTTTCTTCCCTAAATTGTAAATTTTTTATATCCCCATTCACTGTGAAGTTCAGACCACTTAATAAATGCATTGAATAAATGAATAAAAATTAATCCTTTGCCTATTTTCAAAACACTGAGTTATAAACAGAGAAATAATCAACAAATTGGTCATTTTAGAGCACATTATTCTTAACACTTTTTGCTTTAGATATCCCAAAATATTATTTTTAAAAAAGGAAAGAAAACACAAATAAACAATTAGTCTTAGAAGCAAGTTATCATTTATTTGCCTGTCCCAACAAGTAGTACTGAAGTGCTAAATAACCCTAAATTAGGAATCATAAATTAAGTAAACAGATCATTAAGTTGTCTACAGAAGTATTAAAAGAAACACAAAATACTAATTTGCTGATTGTTGATGCTCATTAGCTAGATATAAATATAGGCAGAGTACCTATTGTGATGCAAGCATTTTTAAAATGTTACCTGTCATACAAATACTAAAGGAAGCAGTTGAATATTTGGGAATGAGATGACACAGAATTGCATTCCTTAAGCAGTAGCTGAATGAGTTTACTTTGGAAGAATGAAAGACATTTGGGTCCTTGGAAGTGGGTGGAGAACCAAAAGGAGCATGCTGGCTAATAGTTACTATCCTTTTTAAAGTAGCAAAAATCACATTCTTACCATCACTGACTTGTATTTGACTTTCATTTCTGTGTTTTATCCTTGATACATTTTCTGAATTTACAATCAGAAAATATCTTTTACTCTGGAAGATGTTATTCCCACCCCCTTTTAAAATAGATATGAAAACTCAGGCAGAGAGTGATTGAGTGACTTGCCCAGAATTATGTACCTAGTAAGTATCTGTGGTCACATTTGAATTCACATCTTTCAAATTTAGAGCTCTAACTACTATATCAACTCACTGCCCCTCTTTCACCTCTACTGACAAGTTATTTGGCATTTATAATTATTAATTCCATAAAGTGTCCTATAATAGTTGCTTTTGAAGAATTTTGTATTATAATTCTTTAATTTTATTACTTGTCTATAAGTAATTATCTTTTTAAAAATAAAGTACAATAAAGATCCAGAATCTTTACTCATTCTATGTTTAGGTATAGTCTACACAAACTAGAAATTGCTTGGATTTTTCATTTATTGCAGTAAAACTGTATGCTTTTTATCTTTGTTGATTCTCAGTTCTAGACCTTAGTGAGAATGTCTGACCTATAAGACTATTTAAATCTTTATTGAATGTATTTACATGTTCAATTTCTGTGACCACTTGATAATAAATTTATGAGTTTATTATATATGTTAATAGACATCTTTAAGACTCAAGAGGTTCTTCCAGTTTTAATATTTCAAGATTTGATATAGAAATATGCTTAACTTTATCTATAACTTTTATGATTTTATAGACCAGTCATGTTACTGCTTGACCTTGTTTCAGACTGAAGAATGTTGAGGTTTTTTAAGAGTCTCTCTTCATGATGGAAAGTTCCAATTAAAACCTTTTCATTTTGGGGCAGCTAGGTGGCATAGTGAATAGAATGCCAGCCCTGGAGACAGGAGTACCTGAGTTCAAATCTGGCCTCAGACACTTAATAATTATCTAGTTGTATGGCCTTGGGCAAGCTACTTAACCCCATTGCCTTGCAAAAAAACAATGCTAAAAAAACCCCTTTCCTTTTGTAGGAAACATGAAATTGGAAAAAAGGGGGAATACAATGGATCACTGAATCTTAATAGACAAATAACTGAACCTTACATTGTATCCTCTACTGATTGACTCATTTCCTTGATTTGTTTGTTTTGTGAGGCAGTGGGGTTAAGTGACTTGCCAAAGGTCATATAGTTTAGTGTCTGAGGTTGGATTTGAACTCTGGTCCTCCTGACTTCAGGGCCAGTGCTCCATCCATTGTGCCACCTAGCTTCCCCTTGACTCATTGCCTTGAAAACCTTGTTGGTCATTTTTACATTTCCTGAATTTTGCAAATTTTTTTTTTTTATTTTCTTTTTAGTACATTTTATCCAAGAAGCTTCTGGTTGATTTTATCTGGGCAACTACAAATTCCTTATATGGTTTGATAAGTTCCATAATTAAGACAATATCTGGATCATTCAAGTATTTAAGGCAGCATGCCATAGTGACTTTAGCATCAAGAAGATATTGGTGTAGTCCACTTATAGAAGTTGGTCATGGGACATTGGGGAGGTCAGTTAACATTCCAGTGCTATAGGTAACTCTCTATGACTATAGTAAGTACTATGACATTGGTAGAAGGAATGCCCTCATTTGAAGTTTGGACCCAAAATAAAAACATATGTGTTTTCTGGGAGAAAAGTCTATAGTACCTTTTATCATTCTTTATCATGTTGCTTTTGGAAAATGTAGTTGTGTCATAATATTCTGGTGTATTTCATTTTAACTAATCTGTTACCCCTTATAGAGTATATGTATACACCATTTTGTCTTAATGATTTTCAAGGTCTGGAGTGTTAGACTTGGAAGAATGGGAACTATATTTCCTACACTTATTGAATATGTCACTATGACAATTCACTATTCTCACTGAAATTCTCACTAGTCTTTTCTTCTATAAATTGGGCACAATAGTACTTATAGGCCTGAACTTATTGACAGATATGAACCATACCTATTTTATCATTAGTATAAAACAGTATCAAATTGCTTCAAATCTCTTCCCATTTTATTTCAGCCTCGTGATCTTAAAATATAGATCTGTCTATGTCACTCTCCTGATCAAAAAAGCTCTAGTAGTTCCCTATAGTAGCTAATATAAAATGTATCATTTCAAAATCTGGCTACTGCCTACCTTTCTAAACTTAATACATATTGCTTCCCTTTGTACCTTCCTTGCTGCCTACATTTCCATCTCTCATTCCTATGCCTTTCAATAGATTCTCCCCTCCCTTCTCCCCCTCAATCCCCCACCCTCTACCTTTGCCTTGAGCATACTTTGTCCTCTTGCCTACTTCCTAAAACTCCTAGTTTCCTTAAAAACTTAACTCAAGCACCACCCTCTAGATGTGTCTTGATTTACCATCCAAGATATTTAACAACCTACACACGCTATCTGTTATTTCACTTTTGGAGGGAACTTACTGGTAAGAAAATCTCTCTATCAATGTAGGTTTATACTTTTCAGAACACTCCACTATGACCTGTCTATCTTGAGTTACTCTACATGCCACAGCATATTGTTTCATTGAACTGTGCATACACTTCTACCATAATAAGGTAGTGATTGGGAATGGGGGGGGAGAATAAAGAAAATGATATTGTTTTAATGAATCAACAAGTCCATAGACTTTTACATACATTCATCAAAAGATATACTTTATTGGAAAAATAAATTACTTTCTTGAAGTATCAGCTGTTGCTTTAACATTCAATAATCATTGAAAGGCTATGATTTTATTATTCTTAGAAACATGAGTTACAAATTATTATTGTAATATTTCTACTAGTCATCTAAAATACCAATTAAAGGAACAGAAAGAAATGTTATTAAGCTCAAGGGATTCCTCTGATTTAAGCAAGTAAAGAATTATCTCTCTCCAAAGGACAAAGGAGATTTGAATGGCCCCATCATGCTTAATAGAAACTAATATTGTCTCAAAGTTGGCTTCCCTCCCCACAAAGAGTAGTGCATTTGCAAAGAATGTTATTTTAAAAAATATATATACATATATATATATATATTTAATAAACAGGTTAGTTATGTAATGGGGGTAAGAAATAACAGTTGGACAACTATATATAACTGTCATCCATGCAATATCAAGAGAGCTAGAGGAAGACCTTCAGTATACTGAGTGGCTGCACTAATGAGTTTTTACGGGAAGGTATGGACAAGATTTGCACAAGGTGGTTGGGTTTCAATCTGTCTCACTGGAGTGAATCTTTACATTAATGAAATTTCAGGCTCATTGATAGATGAAAGCAAACACCATATTCTACCATTTTCCCCCCAGGTGTCCTATTTTGTTTTCATGTATTGTCCCTAAAGAAATCATAGACAGAGGACCTCAAAAATTGTAAATGTTGTAGGCCTCTTAGGACTTCTGATAACCCTGTTCATCTGAAAGCTATAGCATTTTCAATACAGAAGACTCCCTCTCCTGGGTGTCCGAGTTATATTTCTTGGTGTTCTAGACCAGAAGGGTTTGTTTTTGCTTTACATGAAGTTTGTAGAGAAAGTAACTGAAAACACACACACACACACACACACAAAGACGTATACACACAAATATTTTCAACTTAGTCAGAAAATAAAACAAACTGATTCTGAGGTTGGCATCCTTATTGCCACCATTTAGTTTTGTTCCAGTTTATATCATTAATCACAAATCAATTGCTTTGCATTGGGATGGTATGTTTTTCAAGACACACACACACACACACACATACACATGTCTGCTGCAGACTTCAGCTTGTATTCATTTTGGAATTTAAGAGGGAAAAAAAGAAGATAAAGATACTTGCCTGAGGTGATACCGTAAGTCAGGGTTAGAGTTAAGATTGATAAAAGCAGAAGGTAAATTCTGACAAAAGTCTTTTCAAGGGAAGAAACAAATAAGTCAATTGTCAGTCAGTCAACATTAATTTAATAAGTACTTACTTATATCAGGCACTATGGTATGAGCTGAGCACTCAAAGAAACATAAAAACAGTCTTTGACCTCAAGGAGCTTGTTTTCTAACCGGGGGAAAAACATGTAAATAAATAGGAATACATAAGACACAAAGGGAATAGATGGAAAACAGTCTCATAGAGGGAAATACTAAGAGCTGGAGGGATCAGGAAAGGCCTCTTGCAGAATATGGGATTTGAACTATCTCAAAGAAGACCAGGAAAATTAGAATAAAAAGTTTAAAATAAACAGATCAATGGTTACTTATTTTAACATTTAAATAGGTATCATCTCTAATTCTACTTTTTAGATGGTAACTTTATCATTTTTTTTAAGTTAAACAGTAAAGAAGAGTTACTTGTCCAAACCTTTTATCATCTGTCTTCCATACTAAAATCTCAGCATCTTGGAGACATGTCTGCTGTCTGTAATACAATGATCCCCATATTATATCTCTTGATTTGGATTATAGCTCCAAGGTAATATGTTCCTGTATTCTTGTGTGTTTGTTTAATAACTGTGCAGTTATGAAATAGATAAGTGATTAATGCACTGATTTAATTAGAAGTCCCCATAATCAGCTCCCTTCCTGTCAAACTGTAGATCTGAATAGTTTTCACACATTGGTTATATTGGTCACGAAGACTTTAATACATTTGTTGGCAAGTCACTGTGGTAGACACATTGGGGGGTGTCAGCTTTTAATTGTAACTGTCTTGCAGAGTGGTGTTGTTTTAATATCCTGTATAGATTTTTATGTAATACACTTACTTGCAGGCAGCCCGAAGCAAGAATCAATTCTGTGAAGGATTCTTCTTTTGTTAAAAGCCAATCTTGTTTTAATGATGCATGAAGAAATATTCGAGCATTGACATTTTTCTGTCAGGTTTCTTTTGAAAAATCAATTAAGATAATACTGCTTTGACCTAGTTATCTAGTTAATGCTTATTAGGAATGTAATATGATTTACTGTCAGCATAATAATTTTTGTATCTTATCCCATTAGCTTGTGCATATTTCAAAGTGTATTACACAATGGTCACTTCTTAAAATGTAATGTAGCAGAATACATTAATTAGCTTGACTAGGATCATTAGACAGAAACCATCTCATTGGTTCCTTGTATCAAATTTGTATACAATCTCTATCAAGACTTTGCATTATTTACATGACTAAAAAACTGTTTCTCAACCAGATCATGGATATGTAAACTTTTTTGTCTTGTGCCAAGTATTCTTATGTGTTTGACAAAGAGCACACATTTTTGCCTAGTGATGACTGGTGTGAGTCTAGTTCTTATGAGTGAAGCACAAACCATAGATTCAGTTTTTCAAGGATCTGGTCTTTGCTTTCCAAGCATCACAAGTCTTCAGGTCATTGAAATGCTCATATTATGAGGAGGAAAAGATTCTTAAAAATCAAGTAAATACACAATTTTAGAAATAATTTAAAAACTAATGATTATACTTCTTTGTTACCTTTATATCCTCAATTGTAAAGAGCTTAGCTCCTGTAGCATTAGTGAGAAACTATTGATTTCTACCCAATTTTGTGGACAGCTTTAACTAAGAACACAATTCTCTTAACCTTGTTAAAAAGAACAGAAATTAAATCTCCCCACCACTTTGCTGACACTGGTATGCCTTTCAGGAGAACATAAGAGCTAGTCTTCCACTTGGTTAAAAATTCCTGAGGCAGCTTGAATGATTGGCAAGAAAGGGATACAGGTAGTAAATTATTGAAGGGAGGTGGAAGACTATTGAATTGATGTGAGTAGTTTGGAAATGGACAGTATGATCTCCTCATATCACAGCAATACAGAGCAAATCAAATATAGGCTTTTTATATGCAATATGAAGCCAGTTAATAGGTTTATTTATAGGACCAGTATGATATTTATAGAAGAGATGTTTATGGAGTTGTATAAACTTATTTTTAAGCAGTTCATTTGTCTAATATTTAAGTTTCTTGGATTGATATCTGAAAGTTCTACTTTTCAATCTGTCTATCAGGCACCAAAAGCTATTTGATATATTCTGGCTTAATATAAACTTATATTTAATAATAATAATAAGATAATATTTTAAAATAACAAACTATACTATTATCAAACTTTATCTTTTGAACCCCTGGTAAAGCAGTCATTTCTCATCATTTTTTCCTAATATAAAATATTCACAAATTATCAGGTTTTTCAAGATCTCTCTATATACCTTCACAAGAATTCATCAACAACCTTTTAATCATCCAGGCTTGTACCATTCTCACTTGTTTTCTACTCACATATCTAACCTATTGTCAATTCTTGTTCAAACCTTCACAACAACCACTCCAATATATCTCCTTTTTTCCTACTCATGTAGTGACCACCTAGTAAAGCCCCCCCCCCCAATCACCTGTTGCCTGGACTATTTATTGTAAGAGCCTGATAATTTCTCCCTGACGAGAGTCTCTCCCTTTGTCAGTCCATTCTCCACTTAGCTGCCAAACTTAAAGTGATTTCCTCAAATCTGGGACTGAACATGTAACCCTCCGTATTCAAATTCTATGGGCTCCCCATTACCTCTAGAATTAAAATAAAATCTTTGTTTGACTCCTTCCTATTTTTCCAGTCTTCTTATACTTTACTCTCCTTCATGCAGTCTATGATTCAGCTACACTGCCCTCATTTGTGACACTCCAAATCTTGTCTCTGCATTTGTCTGGGCTATTATCCCCTGTTCTTGGAATTCTCTCCCTCTTCACTGCCTTCTCTCTTCAAGGCTCTGCTTAAATCCTACCTTTTGCTGGAGGCCTGAGGTTATTTTAAATTTACACTGAATTTATCACATGTGTACATAGCTATTTGCATGCTGTTTGCCTCCTCCCCCTCTCCCCCTCCCTGCCACTCTAGTAGAACACCCTATGTTCTTTGAGCATAGAGCCTGTGTTTTGACCTGTCTTTATTTCCCCAGCATTTCACACGGGGTTTGACACTGAATAATACTTAATAAATGCTTATTGTTTGACTGACTGAACTTGTTTATTTCCTTTATCTCACAAAACATATGCTTATAGATTTAGAACTGGGTAGGACCTTTGAGAGCATCGAGTCCATCTGCCTCATTTTAAAGGTGATGAGACAGAGACCTAAAGAGGTTAAATGTTTTGCCCATAGTCACACAAGTGATAAGTGGCAGAATGCAGATCCTAACACAGATTTTCTGACCTCCAAATCCAGAGGGAACAGTCTAGGACTTTACAGAAAGGGAAAAAAATAAGTACCAATATACCAAATGATGCTATTGCTTAAAAAAAAACCTTTCTTAATATGACTATATTTTCCTAGTTCCTTACCCTTTCATTACATTCATCTTTTCCTGAGTTCAATGGTATCTTGGCTCAGGTTGCTATCTTGACTTGATGTGATTGTCATACATCATTTAAAATTCACCAGTAAAACATTTGCACTTAACAAAAGTGACCATGTTTTACAGACCAACATGATGAATTTATGTTGGTAGCTTGCTGGAGTCGTCCATCCCCATCTTAGTAACATTTTAATTAATTAAGGGAGAAAAATCAATGATCACAGATCTTTCTACCTATAGGATATTTTCCATTTTCTGCCTGCTTATTGAAAACAAGAGGTTTTTCCTCACTCAACATCTTTTTTTTCTTCTTCCATATTTCACTAGAAGAATCTGGGGTCTAAAAGGTTTCAAATTGTTCATAATATAGAGTGTATTTGAAACCTGTAGTGTCTTGATTTGAATAAAAGAAGGAATGATTTGACTAATGTGATGGCATCTCAAAAAAGCTAAATGAGAATGAAACTGAAAGACACAGTCTAGCAGTTCTTGGGGGCAAATGGGATATGCATAAAGGAGAGTGGGAGAAAACAGAAATGAGTCAGAATATAGACTTTGCAAGCATATCAGTGTTTATAAAGGCAAAGAAATAAGGGGAAATAGCATCCAGATTCTATCACTTTTTCCCTTATTTACATATTGGCTCTGATATTAGGATTCAGCTTTGGGCATGTCACTTTCAAGCTTCCAATTAATTGAATCGACAGTATTATGTTATTATTTCTTTGAGTAAGTCACATTTGTGGGCTGGGGTTTTAATTATGTGAAATAGGAGTCATAAATAGAAATTGGAAACCTTAAATTATTGTTTAATGATCATTGATCAAACACCTAATCAGGATAAAGAAAATTAGGACAGGAGACAGCAACATCACAATTTGAATTTTACATGATTAGTCTTCTGCCTAACTAGGCACTTTTCTTGGGTATCTGAACTGTTTTGCCTTTTAACTGTGCTTGCAGTTGCTATGGTGATGGCATAATTTTGTAATGGTCTAAAAATGACACTGGCATAGATACTGACAGATAGGAATTAATTCACTAACAAGTAATTATGTAGCGAAATGTTGACTGCCATGCAGAAGGTGCACAGTGACACATTTACTGTTTTTCAGGGATGGCAGTAACATTAGCGTTGGTCATTAGTGGTAGACATCTCAGTACAGTGTTGGATACAGACTTATATGCAGACCTATTTAGTTACCTGTGTGACAGCCTTGTTCAGGACACCAGAAACAGCTGTCCTAGCCTGTATGAGCCAAAATAATTAGGCCTGTCATCTTCTCGCTCTGATTTCCCCTTCAACCTGCTCCACAAAATGCAAATATTTTGCTTTCATTGTCACATTCACCTTGACATGGATATTGCTTTGGCGCATAACTGGATGAGATGACTCAGAATTTGCATTGTTCATTCTAATAAATTTGCTTCCCCTCTACTGCATGGCAGGACCCATCAGATAAAGTCTCCCAGAGTGTCATCAATCACCATCGCTGACAGACGGCTTTTGCCTTCATTTGTTACATACGAGAACATGCTTAATTATTTGTCCTGTAATTAGTTGGGAAAATGTCAGGAAATGTCAACTCTCTGTTCACTCTGGAAGGGCTCGGCTTGAAAGCCACAATGACTGAAGTGTCATTAGTGCTGCCTAACAAGACAAGCATCAGCTGGGGAAAAGTGAAAGCTTCTAAAAAAGTAATCATGGCGAGTTAAGGAAAACGGAAAATCCGCACCAATAATAAGATGTGAGTCCTATTAGCAAACAGTTGTATTTTTCATCTGTTACTGTTCACAATAAAAATAAGGGAAAGCAAACTGAAGAGATGAACATTTAGGATTGATACAATTTCTGTCACATATTCATTGCCATCTCTTAAGTCAATCATACTAAATATATTACCATAGGTAGCACGTAATATTTAATTTTCAGATTTGCACTCCTTCTTACCATGCATCCCACATGGTCTAAATTTCAATGGTTACGGCAAAGTAAATATTATTTTTTCAGTAATCCCATCAGATGTGATGAATTGAATGTGCAAAACTAGAGACTGGATTGCTGTTTTTAGAACTTCTCCCTAATAAGAAAAAAATTATCATTAGTCTTCATTTAGCAAGAAAACAACAACAATAACAACAAATGACCAGAAACAAACTTGGTAAGGGTGAAAAATGTCCAGGCAGCCTTTAATGCATGGAATAACTTAGCTAGATAGATTTCTTGCCCATATACAGAATACCAAAGGGAACTCATTGTTACTTTTAGCTATGAAATATGAAGATCTTTATGAACTTTCATTGGTAAATCAGAGAAAATCAAATGCATCATCAGGAAACAAAATCATTTCATCACACAATCCATAGGTTGACCTTAAAGTGTTGATAATTTGTACATACTCGATGGCCCCAATGATTTACCAGTGTAGGAAGAGAGCACCCATTATGAATGCTGTAGAAGTTTTATTTTTATTCATCTGATTATGCTTAGGGTCTGGTTTTCAATTTTAAAGGCTTCACCTATTTCCTATATTATTGTCAAATAGCATATTCACATGGGAATCTTTCTTTACTTAATTACCTGCATTATTTCATGTCTCATTGAGATTAAGCAAATTATTGTTAGGTCTCTTTAGAAAGGATAATTAAGATAGCATGCTGCTGTTTTACAATTTAGTAGTTGTCACAGGTATGGCTAAGCTAATTACCAAATGGTTAAAAATTTATTCTTGGAGGGATATTACAAGTACTCCATGTGGACGAATTGCTTTGGAGACTAATACAATTACAGATCCAGCACACCTCTGGAATGGATAAAAAGTTTCATTTAGCTGGTAGGATTGTAAAATCAAGTTTATGACTACTGTATTCCTCTTTGTCTACGAGATTTTAATGAATTGGGAATAATGAAATGAATATCCCGTTCACATCCCTGGTATAGGTGATTTTGGCTTTCTAAAATAAACACAAAAAGAGTGAAGCAATGGAAACTGGGTGAAGGTATGCAATTGTTTAACTATTATTTATTCTTGAGAGTTAGGGTCTAGTTAGATGAAAATAGATACTTGACTGTAATGGCAAACTCATTTAGCCCTCAGTATAATTTAGTCTTCATCTCTCAAACCCACCCATAAATCAAAATAATAAGGCATTATTATTAGTTTTCCTAAAAGAGGAATAATTCCTTTGCATTCACAATGTATGAAGACTTAGTAACTTTTCTATTCATTAAAGACAGATAGCCACTCTGTTTCACATGCTGTGACATGGTGGGATAGTTGTTGATTAACCACACAGAAGAGCAACATCTCTCTAATGTCCCTAGAATTCTATTTCATTTTCTTATAGATGTAACTATATTAACAAATGCCAAAGGGAATGTTGAAAAGAAAAAATCTTGACAATTAAGTTCCTTCCATCCTGTGTGGTGGAGACAGGGGTCAGAGTTACAGAAAAACTGGCAAAAGATTTTCATTTTAGACAACTGTTTGAATTGAGACTGAAGAAATGTCTTTTCTAATCAACCAGAAAGACACAATTAAAAGGAAAACAAATTGTATATATATACATACATATATATATATATATTTCTATATGTGTGTATGATCTGAACTGCCCACATATGCACACTCTTGCCTTCACTCATACACATACATACACACACACACACACACACACACACACACACACACACACACACTCAAATTCAACTGCCCATAATAAACTTAGTGGCAGTTTCCTCTTAAGATAAGTTCAAAGGTAAATGCTACAACACTGGCCTGCATAGTTTTAAAAAGTCGCTTTAACTTAAAGAGGTTAAAATAATGGAAGACTTAAATTGTGAGACATGGTATGCCAGTGATAATAAAACCCAGGGAACATCTCCCCTGATAATTACCATCGCTCTTTTAAATTGAGCCTGAACTACCTTTCCATAATAAACTCACTGTTCTTATGCATACCTTGGTTAGGTTTATATAAAAATGAAAAGCCCTCCTTGGTAACCTTGATAATTGCTACAATTATTCACACAAATAAAAAAGACATGTTCTGATTTATTAATAGAAAGCTATGAGGATAAATTTATTCTAATACCCAGAGGAATACCCAGCAAACCCTCCTCCTCCGTACAGCTTGGGGGTAAGTACATAGAGTACGTGCCATGAGTCCCCAAATGATGCAAGTGGCAGTGAGGGAGGCACTGCCTGAAGAATGCAGCGGGTGGGTGTTGCATTGTTGCAATGCGTATCAGCTCCTACACTGAACCATTGCTTATGCACTGGTGCATTTTAATGATAATGCATATGTTGTCCATTCAGGATATAAAGATCCAGTGGATAGTTTTTAGGTTCTGGGGATATCTTTTGTTGGTTTTCCTCCAGCTGCTTCATGCAATACAGAAGCAGCTGTTCTGTACAGCTCCAGAAGACAAATGCCTTTTGAGAGGATTTTGACAAAATAAATAGCAAATCATGTGGATAAGGCACATTATTATTATTTTTAGTGGGGGGGAATGGTAACCAAATAATTAAGTATTTTGCTTTATACTTATGTTAAACATTTTCTTATTATTTGGGATATTACATATAAATTTTATGAATAATGCTTCTTCAGCCTACTTGTGTTCCTCGATTCTTTTGTTTTATATTGTCCTCTGAAATTATCCTCTGTACTGAGTTACTCATTTTGTATGCAGAAAAGGCAAATAGTAATCTCTTTTCTATAGGAGAGAAGGGTCAACAAAATGGTTACTCTCCCTTGCTGATGTAGGCAGCAGTCACTAGATTCCTTCTGTCAAGTGAAGGTATTTAGAATGTACAGTGAATGAAATACTTCAAAAACAGTGAGGATAGTGATTGTTGAGATTGAGGAATAAACCCAGAAGCTATGCTCACACTGCTTTTACAGATTTGGGGGATATAGTGCATATTTTATGAAATGATTAATGCAGGACAAAGAGCTCACATTTTAAAAAATTAACATATTTAAGCATACATAATAGATCGGGAATACTTACTAACAGATAAGATGGTTTTAACGGCATTAT